>NW_019729900.1:729936-801231 GCF_002891405.2 Cryptotermes secundus | reverse complement strand
ATCGACGAGATGGCTCAAAATGTGAAAGATATTTTGCTAGAACTGTTACGTCATAGTGAATATTTTGCGTTGCAGTTGGATGAAAGCCACGATATTTCAAATAATGCTAATTTGGTAGCTTTGGTGCGATATGAACACGAATATAAAGTTTGTGAAGATTTTTTTGTTCTGTGAATCGTTACCTCTTAATACAACTGCTGAAGCCCTTTTCAAAGTTGTCAATGACTTCATAACTACAAATACACTTCAATGCAAAAATGTGTAGGTATCAGCACAGATGGTGCTCAGGCAATGTCGGGAATACATAATGGTTTGGTCGCACGTATCCAGAAAGTCGCACCTCTTGTTAAATGGACACATTGTTGCATACACCGCGAAGTATTAGCTGCACGCCGTATGCCCTCCAAAATGAAAATCGTTCTAGACGAGGCAGTAAAAATTGTCAATTTTATTAAAGCCCGTCCTCTTAACAGCCGATTATTTTCTGCGTTTTGCAATGAAATGGGAATTGATCACGAACACTTATTATTGCACTCAGAAATCCGATGGCTGTCCCGGGGTAAGGTTTTGACGCGGTTGCTTGAGCTTCGAGACGAAGTAAGGTTGTTCCTCATAAACTCTAAATTTCAGTTAACACACTATTTAAATGATTTCCCAAGGCTCTCCTCTCTTGCTTACTTGGCGGACATTTTTAACATCTTGAATACTCTTAACTCGAGCCTTCAAGGTACATCTGTCACCGTGTTTTCTGTGCAAGACAAGATAGAGGCAACAATCAAGAAGTTAAATTTGTGGTGCAGCCGTATCGAGAAAGGAAAATACGATTCCTTTCACATGCTGAGTGATTTCATTGATTCCAGTGAACAACCCCTTTCTAGTGATGTTGCTGAAAGTATGATTGAACATATGAGGTCATTGGCGTCTCAACTACGTCTGTATTTTCCGTTTGGTCTTGAAAATAACGACTGGATGAAAAATCCCTTTGTAGACTCTGAATTTGAACTTCCTTCTGCCGAGGAAGAGCAACTTATCGAGCTGTCCTGTGATTCGACGTTCAAATTGCTGTTTCCTTCGTTACCGTTACTGGAGTTTTGGTTCCAAGCTAGGTCTGTTTACCCTGAAATTTCCAAAAGGGCTGTAAGACATCTGTTGCCATTTCCCACTACATATCTGTGCGAGACAACATTTTCTCATCTTGTACACATGAAAAACAGATATAGGAACAGACTTAACGTGGAGCCAGATCTACGTCTGAAATTATCCAGTTTTGATCCTGACATTCGAAAGTTGACGTCTGAAAAACAGCACCAGCCATCACATTAGGTGAGTGTTAAATTCATAATATTACGCCTAATTGATATGTTCGTAATCTTCCGAATATCTCCATTTATAACAGTATTTTATTGTCATAAATGACACATTTAATGTTGTAAAATTTTAAGTTACTGTTTCATTTTTATGATATGTACTCGTAAAATTTAAAAATTTCCATTTTGGGTTTTATGGGGGCCGCGGTGAATTAACATTCGGTACAGGGGGTCCGCGGAATCAAAAAGGTTGGGAAACACTGATCTAGACAATCGGCTCAAAGATGGCGGTAAGGTTGTCAGCCTTACGCACCGGCCATGCTTTACTCGCCAGGAAAATTATTTAATTAATTCCTGTTATCTATTTCTGTTAGAGGCTTAGTGAACCCCAGGGCCATAGTGCGGCTGCAAGGATTAGGTCAAGTGAAAAAAAAATCCAATGACCTCATCGGGAATTCAACCCGCGACCTTCCGGCTTGTAGCGTAGTGCCTCAACGAACTACGCTACCGCGTGCCCCCACCCGTCAGGTCTGTTGTTATTAGACTTAAATATACAAAATACTTTCTCTTAATATGGTTTGTTCGTCTGCCTCTTTCTCTGTTCTTTTCTTTTACATGCCATGCTTCTCGCTTCCGTGTGGTCATCTCGGCTACTCTGTGTCTCGTTGCTTTCGTTACAGCAGTACAAGCCACCGTTCCTTGCGCGAGGGAACAGAGTTCTCATCAACAAGTTCCTCCTGGCGGTGAACGTTCTAACACTTCGAGTGGCATACTGAACACAGAAATGGGGCGCTTAGCACCTTGCGCCGTAATCGGGAGGTCCGGGATTCTCTACTCGGGCCGAAGGTAGTCCATCCTGAAGGTCTTCATGATTCCCTTAACTTCCTTCCAAACATTTCCCAATTCATCATTCAGAGTCAACTTCCAGTTATGCCCTATGATCTGTTGTTTTGATGCAACGTCGTTTAAAACACAGAACATGAATAGTACTCTTTCGAAATATCATGGCATGTACGGCGCGTCTGCTGCCTACTTCTGGCTTTTTTCTTGCGCGTCTTACTCATCAACCTGAAGATGGAGGAGACACGAAACGTCGGCTGACTTTAAACCGACTACAAGGCGTTATATCTCAGAAGATAGATTTCTTCATAACCACAGTCCAAAACTTTTGGAATATAACGGCATGCATTAAGGCAGAATTTCGCCGACGTTTCGGAAAACCATGTTGCTTCCATCTTCAGAGAGATGGAAGTGAAAGAAACAACCAGCAAGACACAGGCAGTAAGCAGAGTCATTTGGACTATACATTAGATTTCACGGATAGAATAATTCGAGTATACGTTCAGAAAAAGGAACAGAGCAAAGAGAACTTAAGGCAATACTGGGAATAAATTCGAGTCCCGGTGGGGTCAAGAATTTTCTCCTCTCCAAATCATCCAGACCGGCTCTGGGGTCCAACCAACCTCCTATCCAATGGGTACTGGGGGCTCTTTCCCAGGGGGTAAAGCGGCCGAGGCGTGAAGCTGACTACTCACTTCCAGCTAGTGTCTAGGTGAAGAGAATATGGATCTACACTTCCACTCCCCCATACACTTTCATGGCGTAGTGCTTAATTCGTTAAGCACAGGGACAAATTTACTTTACTGGGAGTAAATTCATGTGTATGCCTGAAATGAAGCCGGATGGAACGTGCAGTAGCTCAAATTATTTTCCCAAGCCCGGGACCTAGAAATTTAGCCACAACACACGACGATGTGCGTAAGAAGGATCCTTGTATATTTACCATTATATTTGGTTTCCTCCCCGGAATGAAGACGGAAAGGAAGAAACGCAAACGAATTGTTTGTATGAAGCGGGGTTGATGTGGAGGGTGTCACCTCCTCCCGCACAACCTGACTGGGGCAATATGCAGAAATGGTGAGGCAGAGACATGTATCATCGAAGAGTGAAGAGAGAATTCTACCTCATACATGTTGTCTGTAAAGCTGCATGAAAGAAGGGTACATACAGCACTCGCGGCCGCCAAATCTTGTTGCTAAGTAACGCTCTTCTGTCTCCAGAGAGCAGTAGGTGACGAGTGTTTGGCAACGCTGCACTGCAGCTACGTCTGACTGTGCAAAACATAGGAAATGTATTCAATGTATATGCCGTTTCGGGCCTTGGATTTGCTCCCATCTTCAGAAGAAGTTTTACTGTTTCCCTGGTAAACTTTTAATGAGAATTCCCATGTTCGTAACAGCGGTCAGGATCGAGCCCAGGACAATTTGAGAATTAAGCTTTTATGCTAACGATTGCAACAGCCATCCACATATTTTTGACACTGAATTAATACCTGACCATCAATTTGGATTCCGAAGAAAACACTCAACAATCCAGCAATGCCATCGAATTATCAATAAAACTAAAACCAGTCTTGAAGGAAGCGAGTACTGTGCTTCAATATTTCTAGACGTACAACAAGCCTTTGATAAGGTCTGGCATGCGGGACTCCTATATAAATTAAAAACATACTTACCTGAACGATTCTATATTATTTTGAAGTCGTATTTACATGATCGATACCTTCAAATAAAACTAGACGATGACCTTTCCGATTATAAACCCATAAAAACAGGAGTTCCCCAAGGTAGCGTGCTTGGGCCGTTCCTCTACTTAATATTTACTGCTGATCTCCCGCAAACTAACGACACCTTAATTGCCACATTCGCGGATGATACTGCTATACTAACGTCAGATCTAGATCCAAGAAGAGCATCTGAAAAGTTGCAGTACCATCTCGACACCCTTCACATATGGTTACAACGATGGAAGATCAGCGTCAATACCAACAAATCAGTCCAAGTAACATTCACTACAAAAAAAAGTGGATGCCCTGAGGTTAACATAAACAACAACCCTATACCAGTAAAAACAGAGGTCAAATACCTCGGACTCCACCTGGATGAGAAGCTGACCTGGAAAACGCACATAAAAGCGAAGAGACGCCAACTTGATCTAAAGATCAAAAATATGTACTGGCTACTCAACCGCAAGTCCAAACTATCTCTGGAAAATAAACTGATCATTTACAAATGCATAAGCAAACCAATTTGGACATATGGTATTGAACTATGGGGCTGTAGTAAACCATCAAATACCAAAATCCTTCAGTCATTCCAATCCAAAACACTCCGTATGATATCTGGAGCACCATGGCACGTCTCTAACCAAACTTTACAAGAAGACTTCAAAATACCATCAATACAAGATGAAATCAAGTCAAACATAAACAGATACAAAGACCGAACAACAGAGCATGTAAACCAGCTCATAAGTGACCTATTCACTCAGCCCTTAGAAAACAGAAGACTGAAAAAAATCTGGCCAGAAGACCTTCTCGATGAAGTGTGACCATACGGAGAAACATTACTGAATGGTACCCGTCACAAGCCTCCAAATTTTAAACCATTTACTAATTACTCATGCTGCTACTATGGAGTAGATTGTAAATTTGCAAGAAATAATAAAGAAAAATATATATTTTTGACAGCCACCATAAGATGCGAGTCAGGTATCAATACAATTCCGTCATCCTCAGACCCTTAGCTTACCCTAAATAGAGGGTGCCCCAGGAGGAAAGTTAAATATTCTGGGAGGTCACAGTGTCGGTCATTCTAAGCAATGTATATGTACATACGTCCCATTCCGAACGGTTTCCGAGATACAGCTATTTCACTGTACAGTTCCAAAACTGTTGATAAGAAAGAGATATTACGTACTGTTTCTAATACCGGTATTTATCGTTCAAGTGACAAAGTTGGTACAGTTTACCTAGTATAATACATTTTCGAAAATTGCACCGTCATCATGAATGCACTTTGCAACTCGTGTGAGGACATGGCGTGTTGCTCGTCTGTATAGTGTACAGTGTACTGTACAGTGTACTGTACAGTGAAGTAGCTCTATCTCGGTGCAGCTCGTGTGAGGACATGGTGTGTTGCTCGTCTGTACAGTGTACAGTGTACTGTACAGTGAAACAGCTCTACCTCGGAAACCGTTCGGAATAGGACACATATACATATACACTGCTTAGAATGACCGTCACTGTGAACTTCCAGAATATTGACCTTTCCTCCTGGGGCACTCTGTATATCCCTATGTTTAATTAAGCACCACGCCATGAAAAAGCACAGGGAAGTTAAGGTATAGCTCCGACATTCTTCACCTCTGGCACTAGATGGAGGTGAGTGGTCAGCTTCACGTCCCTTCCGCTTTACCACCCGAGAAAATAGCTTCGGGTAACCAATATACAGTAGGCCCAGTTGGCCCCTGAGTCTGTGGGGAAGGTTTAAGCCTGCCGGGAATCAAACCTTGAGTCCTCAATCGACAATACTCCATCCTAGTCGCCATATCGTCTGTTCATTGTTGTTTACAAGTGGTTATAGTACACATAACAATAAGTCGCATGACACTGGTAGACATTATATTAATAGCAATACACGTTAAATATATTTTTTCAATAGCCTCATGAGCTCCTCTTTCACTGAGTTATATAAATTCTACCCCCATTCGCCTTCAAACTACCCCCAGCTAGCATCGCAAACGTCCTCAGGCAGGGGAAAGAATTCGTCGAAAGTCTGTACACTCTGCGTTTCGTCTTTCCGCTGAAAACTACTTGCATGTAGGCAAATGTATGCGTGCGTGCGTCCGTGTGTGTGTGCCCTTGTATTGATTGGAGGGGGGTGTTCGACGATGCTCTCATCCTCCCCCAAGAGAATTGAGAGTATCCCTTCTCAGAACATCCCTTGTTCGTCTGCGTATACCTTGCTACATGCAGGCTCGCATGACTTGCCCCACTATGTACAGACGGCATAACAAGCACACGGAGATTATCGGATGCTTTGCATCCAATATTTCTGCTTCAGAAAAATGAATGCAATCCACTCTTTTTTTTTTCTCAAGATATTTCAAAGCTTGAGGCTTCCTTTCGTAACTCCCCAATATATAACTTTATGAGGTTCACTGGATTCATATTTACTGTAGATATTATAACCAAGGAAAAAATTTACGTTAGCCTAACTGTGACGTATACTGTTTGCGTAAGTCACAGAGCCACTTCAGTGTCTCGGCGCCTCGCGCCTCGTGACTGCGTTCACAGAGGACGGAAGATGTGAAGACGATTACTTGACGTGACTTGACACTTAATTATTAAAATAAGAAGTTCTCTCTGGCGGTCAGGTGTGTGAACACGGAGTTATATCTGACGTTTCGGAGACTGTCTCTGCCTCATTCATCTTCCCAGACATCAGGGTCTGACAACATAATCTTTATGTATAAATAGATCGGGTGGCAACCTTATTCGTCAGATAAATCCTTGATAATGGACACAGAGAATATCTCCGAAGCAATGGACAGTAATTCCTGTTACACCTGGCCAATCTCTCGAAACGATTTCATACGGTCGGCGCCCACACTTAATTTGCCTTCAATCACAGATAAAATCAATAAAATAAAAGCAATCAATAACAAGAATGCATAGGACAGGAGACAAATGCATAAAAAATTGCCGGGTATATAATGACTACATGGAAGACAGGCGTAGATAAGAAGATAATATTAAAATGTGTCTTACAGTGGGGGGGGGGGGGACTAAATCATTCTGAGTCAGAATATGGACCACTCACGTGAACACGGCAATGAGACTTCTAGTTTCTTGGGGTGGGGTGGGACTGAGTCCCTTGTACTGCGGCCACTATGGCCTATTGTACCAGCCCCAGATGATAGGTGAGGGTGATTGTGGAGCAATTGGTGGAATGAAGATTGGTAGGGGAAACCGAAGTACTCGGAGAAAACTTGTCTCAGTTCCACTTTGTACACCACAAATCCCACATGACCAGACTCGGGCTCGAACCCCAGCCGTCGTGGTGGGAAGCCAGCGACTAACCACCTGAGCTATGACACGGCCTTTTGGTTTCCATATAAAACAGAGAATTTTCTTGATCTGAGTGAAAATTAATTTCTCAAGAAGAAATCTGCCCTTGTCAGTTAAAGCACTGAGCCTCAACCGAACACGAATATCTCTGCTCGAAAGAAAAAAATAACAAACTAAACGCCGTTAATACTGGGAGCATGCCTCTTCACACGACCCAATGCATAACAAGGAAGCTATTATTATATTGTGGCGTACGTGTTACATGCGCAGACTCCCTGCGCGATAAACGCGAGTAGAATGAGAAAATTTTAAATGTTTAGCATAAGAAAGGCCCCACTACCCTGAACCAATTCCATCACAACCAAACTAAGATCCATCATAAAATTAACCTACCATCATATTCTTGGTCGTCCAAGTGCAATAATACTTCCGTGGCCTAATTTAAGGCACTATTCTGACATTTGGGTGAAGAGTCTGAGGAATACTACGAAACCTTTCAGAATAGACGATGCCTAACCTGAGATTCGAAGTCAGTACATCCAGATTACGAGTCTATATAATTACGTATTGCTTCATCAACCTGCAGGAAAGCCCGGATAGCTCAGTCGGTCTAGGGACTGTCGGGGTTCGAGCCCTGGTAAGGTCAAGACTTTTCTAATCTTCAACGTCTTCCAAGCCGGCTCTAAGCCCCACCCAGCCTCCTACCCAAAGGGTAACGGGAGTAAAACGACAAGGGCTTGAAGCTGATCACTCAACTCAAGCTAATACCGAGGTCAAGAATAAGTGGATCTACATAACCCTTTCCCCATACGCCTTCATGGCGTAGTGCTTAATTAGTTAAGCGCAGGAACAACTTTACCTTTACCTATATTAATCAACACGTTTGGTAAATTACAATAAAGTCATAATGTAACAGGAATTATATTCCAGCGTGTTTATCCAGTTACCAATTAAACTGATTACGCTGCACATTAAGGCAAAAAGCTAAAGTTGTCCCTGTGCTTAATTCATTATGCATCACGTCATGAAGACGTGTGAGAGTTTTGAGGTATTTTTTTTTCCTTGGCACTACAGCCCCAGTGGGCCTAGGCCTACCTCCATGAACTTCTCCGTTCACTTCGGTTTTTCTAGATCTTACACATACGGTAGGACTCCTTGGGCGGGTGATCAGCTTGTCGTAAGGCCTCTACCTGTACACAAACAGAGAAAAACGCATACACACAAACTAAACATCCATGCCCTGAGTGGGAATCGACCCACGATCACAGCTTTCAAGCGAGCGAAGACAGTACATGCCTTAGACCGCTCGGCTACCGTGACCGGCGAGAGTTGAGGTATAGCTCCACTATTCTTAACCTCGACACTAGATGGAGGTGAGCGGTTAGCTTCATGCACCGGCCGCTTCACCCTAATACCCATTTCATATGAAGCTGGATGGGCTCCGGACGTTGCGGAGTAGAGAGAAATTTCTTGTCCTTGCCAGGAATCGAAACCCGCCGTCCAGCCCGTAGCCTGCCGTTATACCGACTGAGCTATCCCAGCCCAAATGAACCTTGAACATCGTGCCATACAGCTTCTGGACAATTCTAAATGCTCTGGAGTCTTACTCGAAACGTGAAACAAGTTTTGAACGTCGCCGCTCACAGCGCTGCAGTCGGCAGAAAACTGCAGTTTTTATCGACAAGCCAGACGCATACAAATCTGAGTCCCTTCAAGTTACTGGGCCTTGTTCCGCTCATTACATGGCCTACAACTGACATCACGAGTATTTACTCACATCTTCAACTCGTAACAGCTTTTCTTCACGGAAGCGAGTAGATCTAAGCTATACTCGTATTTTAGGATTTGAAATTCTCGCATGACGGTAGTTATGAACAAGTGTATTTTCTGCGATATAACTCCGTGTAGTACGTTGAAAATCAATCGACGTTTCGGAGTAACATGTCGCCTCCATCTTCAGGGTCGAAGAATAAGCCAAGCAAGAAACCAGAGTGAAGCAGGGAGCGAGCGGAGCTTCTCCTTGTACGACACGACAGGCCGATGTGGTCCAAGGACCCCAGGTTTCCGGGTTAAGTAATCTAACTTCTAGACGCCTGACATCAGTTCTTGGATGGGGGCTCGGCCCTTCTCAAGGTCACTACGTGAGGAGAACAACAGAATCAGAGAAATGACGTGGACGTTCATTCATGCCTCTAACTGGATTCGAACCCACCTTCTCAGGGTTAGAGCGATAAGAGACAGTACATGCATTAGTCCGAAGGGACAATTTCTAGTGGAGAAACTGACAATATAAAGGGGCCCATACACGTACGAGTTTGGCTCAGCTTGACTCGGGAGCCGGGCTCGGATTAATTTCACCACAAACGCATGAGTTGACTCCCAACTTTGCGACCCACACACGGACGAGTTTGGTTCATTGGAACCCGAGCCGAGTCGGACTCGCGAGCCAGACTCGTACGTGTATGGGCCCCTTTAAGCTAACATGGCGCACACGCTATGCTTACTACTAGCACATTTATAAAGAAACAGGATCGAAGTCACTTGACATGTGTTCCGTTTGTGTGTAATTTATCTGAACGCGGTATGAGATTCATACTAAGATTAGGTTCTCAGGGATGTGAGATCACGCGATCTCCTATACCGACGTTTCGAAGGAACCTGCTGCACCTGTAAATATAGGAACTGAGGTTCTCATAGCCCTGGTTACGGACGGTTGTCTTTTGCTTGTAGTCCTCTAAAGTCAACCGACGTTTCCAATGAACATGCCGCCTCCATCCTCAGGGTTGAGAAGTAAGCCATTCAATAAACCAGGAAGGAAAGGTTCTTACTCGCTGACTACTTTGCTTATTCTTCAGCTCTCTTCCTCCGAAACGTCGGCTGAATTTCAGAGGACTACACGGTGTCGTATTTCAGAAAACGGGACAGCTGGCTACAGGGTGGACGGCCGGAGTTCGATTCCCTACAGGGCCAGAAATTATTCTGTTAGCTACAGAGACGAGACCGGCTCTGTGCCCCCCCCCCCGTTCTCCTATGCTCGTGCGGTGAACAACGGTAGGAATTTCCGGGAGGGTCATTTACATTCATCCCGTTTCGTTTGGGGAGGTGATCATTTTACGATGCTGTAAATAGCTAAGATCACATGACGTTGAATCACTGGGTGATAAAGAACAGACGAATTGGTAAGGATATGGAAGGAAGCGTACTCGCCTAATACGGGAACTATCCCCTTACTTTAGCAGCCTCTGTAGTCTAGGGGTAACGTTCCCACCTCATGACTCAAGGTACGCGGGTTCAAACCCTCCGGGAGGGACTTTAAACCGTGGGTCCCGTGTCGTAGATTTACGGCACGTAAAAGATTCTCATGTCTCTAGGAGACCTCTGAGCAAAATTAAGCAAAAAAGTTTCCCACCCAAATAGTTTCCAATGCCTCCGGTAGATGGGGAAGTTATCGGGTACCACTGCCAGAAGAGGGCCGACCTCGCTGGCAAATAGGGGCAGATAGCGAGCACCAGTACCGGTAGGGTATGGCGACAGTAGAAATTAAAGGGGGACGTACAATAGACTACAAGTCGCGGTGCATGGGGAAACCCACCCCCTCTAACACTGAATACTGAATCCCCTTACTTTCATTAAGGAACTGAGAAAGAACACAATAAACTTCAGTATACTAGTGTAGCCGGTCACAGTAGCCGCGCAGTGTAAGGCCCTATCGAACACTGGAATCGTGGGTTCGAATCCCACTCAAGGCACGGATGTCTGCGTGCGTTTATTCTGTGTTTGTGTTGTTCTGTGTGTAGGTATCGGCCTTGCGACCGGCTGATCCCCCGTCGAAGGAGACATACCGACTGTGTACAAGATTAAGAAACCGAAAAGGGGCCAAGGTGCAACAAATGGACTGTATAGATAGATAGATAGATAGATAGATAGATAGATAGATAGATAGATAGATAGATAGATAGTGTGGAAGTTGAGTCATAAGTACCCCACACGTCTTCATAGAAAGTGATTAAATAGGCACACGGACAACTTTACCTTCGTCCGATGCATAAAGAACGCGGATGTGGGACGACAGGCACAGCTCATCCTCCGCACCTGCAACCCAAGTCCTTCAAGATACCCTCAAGTCCTCACAAAACACTCCGCATAGAAATAAAGAGCTAACACATCATTTTCTCTAAGAAAAGAGGAGGGAAATTCGAGTCCTAAAGGAAACCACGGGAAACCCGTGTTCATTGATTACTGGGCCAGAAAATAATAGCCAAGAGCGTATAAAAAAACTGACACTTCAAAACCACGACGACGCGCGCGACGCGTCTTAAAATATTCATCCCCGCTTGTTAACTGCAGCAGTGCAACACGAAGGACAAGGACAGAGTCGCTCTTATCTGGTAGACTTCCTCGCTTCCTCAAACACTGGCTTATCAACTCCTGACTCCAGACCTCATCCCCGTCAAGCCTTCCTTCATCTTCTTGTATAACTGGGTGTTGACTTTACACCCCCGCCCCCCCATAGCCCGGAGCTAACCTCAGCACCATTATAAAATACACAACCCTTAGACTCCTTTTGGCACACAATCGGGGATGTTGTAATCTCTCCTCTTCTGCTCCTCCTTTTCTTCTTCTCTTTAGCGTCACATTTTGTCGCCACGTTGCCTCTCTCTCTTCAGCATGCTGCACTGCGCTGTGGGCACGTTTGGCAACAGGGTTATTAATTTTCCGCTTCGAATATTGCACATAAACATTGTCCCATCCTTCGGTGTTTACTTTATAATAGTGACGTCATATGCAACTGTTTAATTTACGGTACGGGGCTCTCGTGAACACTGCAGCCCAGTTCGAACCTGCGAAAGTCGACGGTTAACTATCCGCACACACACAGCACTACAGCCACAAGGAGGGTTAGTCAACAAGAGATGCTTAGGCTCAAGCATACAAATTTCACCAATACACAGCATTAAATTGGGAGGAGTAATCAGTTGTTATACAAGCTTTTTAACTTGATTTGCTTCCCTCAGCTTTGCATTCAAGCCCTACATGTTACTGAATGATAGTTCGAGGTCGGTGTTTAACGCTATCTACCATGAAAAATACGTATAAACACTCGAGAAATTGTATATACACACATATACGTATTGTTACACATATGTGTGACTATAGACGGGGTTTCCATTGCTGAATAGATTTATTGACCACCTTCATGTCGTAATTACAAACAACTGTAATACTATCGGTGTTTCCACATTTTATACTTCACTCTTGCTTTGCGACGAGCTGATCACCCGCCCAAGGAGTCCTACCGAATGTGTAAGATCTAGAAAAACCGAAAGTGAACGGAGAAGTTCATGGAGGTAGGTCTAGGCCCACTGGGACTGTAGTGCCAAGGAAAAAAAAATACTTCCCTCTTCCACACAATAGTGTCCTCAGTCTAATTACAGTCTTCATTAGCCGTTTCTTGATAACGGATTTTAAAACAAGAACTAATACAGTCCCACTGTAACTGCAGCACATATGAAGTCTTGTCTTTACTTAGCTGGCCTGGTGTCTTTTTATATATTCACGGGGCGGACCCAACAGAAAACAAAAGCACTCAACAATACTTCCATTGTTGGGCGTAGTCGCGGACGTGTTTACCGACCACTTCATTAGCAACATATATTTCCTCTGGCTCAACTATTCTGGTCTTCAGGCGTCATGTCACAATATACGTATATACACTACATACAGAAAACCCTAGCCAATCCGGTTACAGTCAATCCGGATCGAAATATGAAAAATAAAAAATGCTGTTCACAGTTCAGTATATGCTTTAAACCATACATGGCATTTAGGAAGGCAGTTGGGAGCCTCCAGCTACGGCGAATGCCATGCGCCCAGCTATGGTACTTGTTAGCAGCTTCATTACGGGACATCGGCCAAGTTCTCCCATCTCAATGACGTAAGACGGTAAGGCTATCCCTGTAACAGACCGTGGAGGCCTATAGGGTTGTGAGATGTCGAGGTTCACATATTTTCTAGACAGTCGACTTACAGATGGGAGTGAGGTGGTCAGCCTTACGGGCCGACCGGCCTCTCTTTACCCCGAAGAAGTTTCCAGGTACTCATTTCTGTTAGAGGCTGAATCGCCCCAGGGTCATAGTGAGGCTGTAAGGATTAGGTCAACTGAAAAATCCAGTAACCTCATCGGGACTTGAACACGAGACCTTTCGGCTTCTAGCATAGTCCCACCTGAAGTCAAAGTTGTGCCGTGCTTCAATAATTAATCACTAAGCCATGAAGGCGTATGTAGGCTTGCTCAAAAGCTACAGTGTCCGAATATATACAAAATTAAAGCCGAGTTTAATAACTGTAACTGTTATACAAGGTCTGGCAACGAAGTTCCAGGACTAGCATGAAAATAATAACTTTAATACATTTGCTGCATCGTTTCGAAAGCTCGGAGAGTTACGGGTTGAACTACACCGCTCCACGTGAATCCAAACACTTCGACGCAAGTAGACTCAAACAAAAACTTTATTTTTCTTCGTTACTACACCGCAGATTTCCGGGGGTAAAGCGGTTGGAACGTGAAACTGACCACTCACTTCCAACTAGTGCCGAGATCAAGAAAATTTGGGTCTATACATCCACTCCCCAATACGTCTTCATGGAGTAGTACTCAGTTAAGCACAAGGACAATTTACTTTTACTATACTGTAGAAAACAGACAGAAATTGCCACGCGGACCCCGCACAGGCATCGAGAGATTTCGTAAATCTAAATTTCGTAACAAGAGTCGCTATTTCCCACGGGGCGTAATATTACTATACTTGGCGGTTTATATTCCCAGAAGACCAAAAATTAGCCCGAAGAAAAACATAAATCATTAATTTTATTGCGTGAAATGAAATATATAAGCACTGGAAATGGATGAGATTGTTCTATAACCACTGCGTTATGCTATAAAGATATCAATAAAGATTATTACAATATTTAAAGAAAGCAAAATTTTATATAAGACGCACGCTACAGTAGAACTTACGGCGAACTGATTGGGCGATGCCGTGTTCGCTTGTTTCCGTTTTCGTTGGCACGTTTCCGTTTTTGTTCGGAAGGGCTACCGGAAGAGAGCGATGACGTTCGGATGACAAGCCAAGATAAGGGTATATGCACTTCATTACTTGGCCTCTTTCAGAGGAAATTTCTTAATGTGAATCCCCACGAAGAGAAGACTATTGACAATCTCCCATGAGGCCAGTTTCTGTACGGTTTTGCTGGGCACTGTCCACACAGCAATTCACGTGTGCTCGTCTACGTATGGGAAACAGGGTAATATAATTTTCTCTTTTGTTTCAGGAACCTAACACAGCGCAGGAAACTCGAAGGTAAGGACTGGCCTCTTGCAGGAAGACAAGTTGTCTGTCAAACAAAACAAATAATCTACGTGGCCTGTAGTCCGCAAGCGAACTATACCGACCGAGCTACCGCCGCTTGTCGGCGAAGTTAGTCCCAACTTCTGCGGATAGAGGGTGTCACGTGGTGAGCGCAACAAATCCCCACGGTCGTTAATCTCGGTTTCTAGACCGGAGCCTCTATTTCCTTGAAATAGCTCCTCAATTATCCCCACGAGGCTTAGTGGACCCCGTTCCAGACCCACTACTTCTCAAAAAATCTGGTAGCCCCGGGAATAGAACCCAAGTCCGGTCCAAGTTGTCTGTCACAAATTTGCTGGCCATGGGAGTTGGGTTGTCATGTCAGGCAAACACCACGAAACTAATCCAGATTTCCACACCCGAATCACGTGCTACACAGCACGCTGCAAGTCTCCGAAGAGTAGGATTCGAAACCTGAATGGCATAATCTGGCTCAAATAGCTTTCATTTGCAAGCAACAGGAATATTCATGAATATGGTTGTATTGGTGTTTTCAAGTAGGTGATTATTCAGAATGGGGTCTTCTGATCTGTGACGCCGTGTAGTCTTGCATGCTAAATCCGATATTTCGGATGGACATACTGCCTTCATCTTCAAGGTGTAAGTATGTACGAAGAGGAACTGATTCTGTCAACCTGGTTAAATACCAATAAGTACAGTGGGCAGGAAAACGCCATTCTCAGGGTCACAATGTTGTTTTAATCGTCATATGAGGAGTAATGAGGTTGAGAATTGCCCCAAACACACTTCAGCCATGAAGAAGGTGACAAAAGTCCCTCCGAAACATCAATATCAGTATACTTGACCATATGGTATCACAATCCAGGAACTTCAAATCACTTCAAACTTGAAGAAGGATGCAGCACATCCTTCTGAAACGTCGGTATCCGAATACTGGATCAAGCCAGATCAATCCAATCCATACCAACCCATCCTATGTCTCTAAGATCCATTTTAACATTAATCACCCACCTATTTCTTTGGTCTTCCCAGTGGTCTCTTTCCTTCTGGCTTTCCCACCGATATCCTATTTAACAAGGCGAAAATGAAGTTCTCCCTGTACTTAATTAATTAACCACCATCAAGACTTATGGGGGAGTGGAGGTATAGCTCCAACATACTAGACCTCAGCACTAGATGGAGATGGCATCAGTTTCACGCCCCTGCCGCTTTACCCCGGAGAAAAAGAGCCCCGAACCAATTGGATAGTAGGCTGGGTGGGCTCCAAGAGCTAGTCTGGACAGCTCGGAAAAGAAAAAAGACTTATGGGAATCGAACCCCGGCTCTCCAGTCCGTAGACCGTTACTGACACGTGTATGACTATAGACGGGGGTTTCTGGACTGGATATTGGATTTATTGACAACTTTAACGCATAATTCGAAATTACACTTAATTATAGAGCCATCGCTAATTTCTACACATTTTACAAATCATTAGCACAAATGGTAAGTCTTTTCCTGCCCGCAGTGTCGTCACTAATAGATGCCTGGTAATGGCTTCTAACAATGACTATTCCTCTGCTTATGGACTTAAGTCCTCTCTCAATGGCGGCTCCCTTACAACTTCTGCCTTCCTTACAATTGGCTCGCGTCCATTTCATACCAACCCCCGTAGTCTTCTCTTCACCGACCGACTGCTAATTGACTCAGCTCTAAACCTCTTCTCTCTTATACCCCTCTACACGGACCACGCAGAAAACACCGTTCCTCTGTTGCATTCATATCCGTTGCAGCGGGAACGTGTTTACCGAAGCGTTCCCTAGTAGAGGCCGTCTATTCTTATTTATTAAGAATCTACTGCCTAGCAACGGATGTCGTTCAGTTGTTTGTTTCGAAGCCGTTGCATAGAAAAGAATGTTGTTTCAGAGCCTTTCCCTAACAACGGCTCTTTCTCTGACTCCACAGTTCTTTCTTTGAGCAGATATGCCACAATATTTTTTTAATATTTCAGAATTGAAATTTTTCTGAAATATTAGTGCAGAGAATCAGCCTGGTCCTGCTGGTTATTTTGTTGGCTCACTATTGCGCCCTGAAGATAGGGGCGATATGTTCCTCCGTAACATGGGACTATCTCCCAATTACACGGGGATACAACCCGCAAGACAGCACTCTTCATCATTACCTACGTTCGCCTTTAAAGAGCCGTCGGTGTGTTTTTTAAGTTTTCTTACTTAAAAAAAGAAGAAAATAGGAGCAGAGGGAGAGGACAATATATCTCTCTTGCTTTCTGAACGAGCCCCTGTAACCTCTCTAATCGTCTGAATACATTTTTAAAGACGAAGGCACATTTACAGCCGCTCCTACGTCAAGACGAGCGCAAACTGCGGCTTCGCGTGTCCTCTTTCACGATTTCAGCTCATGACACAAACTTGTATGTATTTGAGGAAATTAATCATTTTTAGCCTATTAATTTCTTTTTTCCACGAAAATGTAGGACTGACAGATAACCATACTGTCTGCGTGACGTGTCAATTTTCGAAACAATTTAAAGATATTCACGAAATTTGGTATTGGCGTTACGCCCCCTCATATTTTACAATTGCCTAAGGCCAGTAATAACAATGCTATACTGGACGAACGAATTTATGAAGTGCAAATAACATTTCATGTACGACCGTGACTTGATGTCTCGTAAACATTTTACGAAAATTGATAATTATTTTGTGAAGTGTATAATACATGGAACTGGTCCGAGCACATCCGTTAGTTTCTATTTCAGAGCAATCATTTATGGACAAGACACACCAAACACGAAATTTGAAATCAACATAAATTATAAACATGGTTATAAATTACGTATATAAAAATTGAATGTGGGTCAACGATTTCAAAAGTGGCTGAAGTAAATCTTTATGCCAGGCAGCGCCATAGCTTAGGCAGTTAGTTGTTGGCTTCCCACCGCGGCGGCCCGGGTTCCATCCCGGGTCTAGTCAAGCGGGATTTGTGGTGGACAAAGTGGCACTGGGGCGAGTTTTCTCCGAGTACTTCGGTTTCCCCTGCCAATCTTCATTCCACCAAATTCTCCATCATCATAATAACCCGGGGCAGGCTACAATAGACCAATCAGTGGCCGCCGTGCCGAGTGGACCCAGTTGGACTCCAACCCCCACTAAGCGAATTAAAAAAAAGTCTTTATGTCCCGTACATCCAATGAGAACACGATTTCTACTTACGCTGTAAGTTCTTCGTAAAAAAGAGAAGTAAGAGAAAGGCAGCAAAACATGACCAGCTTTCGGATTTTCTTTCATGAGTTAACAACGGAGGACAAAGGGAATAGATACTGTGGCATGTAGACCCGCTGCAAGGTATACAAGAGAGGAACGGTATTTTCTGTTTGGTCCGTACCGAGATGTTATAAGCAGAACAGTTTTAGAGTGAGACAGTTCAGTTGAGTTTAACGAGTCAGTCAGTGTGTTAGTCACATAACTAATGGGGCTCACCTGTTGTGAGCTGTTGCTGTTAAAAGCTGGTGGATGAGGCAGGGGAAAGTTCGGAAACCCAGAGGAAGGGGAACGTCTGCTGTTGGAAGCCGCTACCAAGCAATGGCTAGTGAACACGTGACTGTGGACACTAGTATGTATGTAATAGCGAACTCCAAAGTGTAGTCACACGCTGTATCAAGGTGTCCAACCAATCCGATCATCAATCCAAACCCCGTGACGAAGAAGAAAGCGTTGGGGCCTAATTAAAACATTGAAGCCGAATTTGACTGGAGGAACTGAGGAAAACCAGGAAAGATCTCAGAGAGGACAGTCAGTGTTCGAGCCAAACACTTCCACAACTGAAGTCAGAACAGTTATCAGTTGAGTGACGTCACTCAGAAACACTTTTATGACCTGTTCCTTCGTGTTGTGCGGGAGTCAAACCCCGGAGTGTTGAGATGCGAAAGAAACGCACAATTGTATACGGGTGTTGCGGGTCTCAAAGGGCTGGGGGCTGGAATTACATACTCATAAATTGAGAAAGCAATGTTATGGCTTCCCCCCCCTTGGCACTACAGCCCCAGTGGGCCTAGGCCTACCTCCTACCTCACTTCGGCTTTTCTAGATCTAACGCATACGGTAGGACTCCTTGGGCGAGTGATCAGCTCGTCGCAAGGCCTCTACCTGTACATAAAAACACAGAATAACGCACACAAACATCCATGCTTTGAGTGGGATTCGAACCCACGATCTCGGCTTCCGAGCGAGCGAAGACAGTGCATGCCTTAGACCCCTCGGCTACCGTGACCGGCAATGTTATGGCTTAGCCGAGGTGAAATGTTCACTGGGAGTTTAGGACTTGACGGGAGCCCCATTATCCATATCAAACCACCCTGAGATTTTTACACTCAGGATGGAAACCGGAAGCAAATATTCAAACAGTACTGACAACTCTTTAAGTGCACAGGGTGCACAGAAAGCTTTATCGGATTCCTGCCCCAGGTGTGAAAACAACTAGGAAAGGCTTTTAACGTGCGATGAAGAGAATTTCTGTGCTTCCGGTAGCGTCTGGTCCATCCGTCCCTCCATGTAGCCAATATCGCGCAGCAAAGGAACATCTCCATCCGTGGGCGAAGGGGAAGGGGAACACAGGAGAAGAGATTTCACTGTTATTAGCCAGCAAAAGGAATAAAATTAGTGAGGAACGGCTGAAAGAGACAGAGGGTGGGCAGAGGACTGGAGAAGAACGGAAGAAAGAGGAGTCACATCACTGAAACCAATCGCAGAAAATTTAATCTGGAAAACTCTATTGGGAAAGAGACAGTATTGGTACAGGGGGATTAGAGAAATGTGTAGGGAAATAGTATTGGTACAGACTGGTTGGAAAACTGTGTAGGGAAATAGTCTTGGTACAGGCGGGTTGGAAAACTGAGTAGGGAAATAGTCTTGGTACAGGTGGGTTGGAAAACTGTGTAGGGACATAGTACTGGTACAGTTGGGTTGGAAAACTGTGTAGGGACATAGTATTTGTACAGACTGGTTGGAAAACTGTGTAGGGAAATAGAATTGGTACAGGCGGGTTGGAAAACTGTGTAGGGAAATAGTATTGGTACAGGAGGGTTGGAAAACTGTGTAGGGAAATAGTATTGGTACAGGAGGGTTGGAAAACTGTGTAGGGAAATAGTATTGGTACAGGTGGGTTGGAAAACTGTGTAGGGAAATGGTATTGGTACAAGTGGGTTGGAAAACTGTGTAGGGAAATAGTCTTGGTACAGGCGGATTAGAAACCTACAGTAGGAAAGACAGCCTGGGTACTGGAGCTCAAAAAAATGTATTGGAAAAAGAGACAGTCTGGTGAAAGGGTGCCGAGAAACATGTGAATCTCGAAAGGGACTCGTATATAAGGGACAAAATTTCGTTCTATAGAATTAGGAATGTTTAGAGCTGCTGAGTCACTAAGAAGGTTTCGTAGTTAGAAAAAACAAACAAACCCCGTGGTTTTAGTACACAAGCGAACTATACCGACCGAGCGACCGCAGCTTGTCGCGCGAAGTTAGTGCCAACTTTAGCGGATAGAGGGTATCGCGTGGTCAGCGCAACTGATTTCCAGGGCCGTTAATCTCGGTTTCTAGACCGGAGCCTCTATTCCCTTGAAATAGCTCCTCAGTCATCCTCACGAGGCTGAGTGGACACCGTTCCAGACCCACTCCTTCTCAGAAAATTTGGTACCGCAGGGAATCTAACCGGGACGTCTGGCTATGCAGAGGAGTACTTCGGTTTCCCCTGCCAATTTTCATTCCACCAAATTCTCCATCATCATAATCACCTGGGGCGGGCTACAATAGGCCAATCAGTGGCCGCCGTGCCGACTGGACCCAGTTGGACTCCACCGCCTACTAGTGAATTAAAAAATATATATATTTTTTTATTATTATCATTATTATTCAACGAGAGTCCCCGATATACATAATATCAAATATTTTCCGCTACTCATATTGCTCCTAGTTCGGATGGCACAAAAGAAATCGATTTCTCAGAGAGTCCCACACAGAGCAACATGACGTCACGGCACCCTATGAGCTCAAGACGCCTGGGCGCCGGTGCTACAGACAAAGCATTAGAGTGACTATGAGCTTTCACACGCGCGTGCGCACACGTCATGTGAAGGACTCGTACAATTTACGAGTAATATAGGTGGAGAAGGAGCTAAACACCTAGCGGTAACGTTCTAGATTTGTATTAGGGAGGTGTTCGGTTCGATTCTCGGCCAGGGCAGCGGCTATCCTGACTGAGGTTGCCCAATATATGCATATATATTCAGTCTCTCCAAGAATATGCCACGACCACTTCGTACTAAATCTTAACCAATTATCCTAACATTCGACGCTATATAACCTTAGCTGCGGACAGCATCGTTAAATGATTAAACCCCTTGAGCTGAGTCCTTCAGAAACTGCTAGTTGCTAAGATACTAAAAAGCTTCGCCAACATTTTATACCATCCGTATATGTACACAAGAGCCCTACACTGGTCCCCATCCTCAGCCAGATGAAACCACTCCAGACACCCCATCCTATTTATTTGAGATCCATTTTAATATTACTCTCCCACCTAAGTCTAGGTCTCCGTAGTGGTCTCCCTCCTTAATGGTTTTCCCACTGAAATTCTACATGCATTTATTTTCTCATGTTATATTTTAGCGTCCTGTTGCACTGATTTAAGTCAATGATTTATTTTATCCGTCTTCTAGTGCATACATTCATCTATCCCCTCTTCTCACTCGCACTACATGTTTCGGCACAAAAGTGCCATCTTCAGGTGCTGATCCAATCCACGACAAACTAGTTCATTGCATGCCTTGTCTATACATACTAAAATAACTAAAATATATATTTATCATATATACTGATAAATGTTAAGTGTTAAAATATTAAAATTGTATAGGATATTTCATTCCTACGTCGTGTTTCATTACGCGAGTCACTTCTATCATCTTCTGTTGGAGCACTCTTTCACTATCGTGTATTGTGCTCTGTGTTGCGTCTTGCTCCTGTGACTGCGTGTGTTATACTCGATAACACACAAATACACGCTATTCATGAATCATTTCAATCTTCTCATCACATATAAAAAAAGAGCAAAAACTACGTGGCTTGTAGTCCGCACGCGAACCATACCGACCAAACGACCGCCGCTTCTCGGCGAAGATAGTGCCAATTTTTGCGGGTAGAGGGTGTCACGTGGTCAGCGCAACAGATTCCCACGGCCGTTAATCTCGGTTTTCTAGACCAAAGCCGCTATTTCCTTGAAAGAGCTCCTCAATTATCCTCATGAGGCCAAGTGGATCCCGTTCCAGAACCACTACTTCTCAGAATATCTGGTAGCGCCGGGAATCGAACCCGGGACATCTGGATCTGTAGGCAGCAACTCTGACCACCAGACCACAGAGGCGTTCATCAGTTATGAAAGTAATCCGGTAGGAAGGCTCACTAGTATAAAAACAAATTACTCTGTAGAAAGTGTGTGGATCTTTAATTAGTAACCGGTAAAATTTATTTAAAATTCGTACAGAACAATAATTTATTTTAATGTAATGTCCATATATAATGTGACGTACAGACCCACTGCTAGGCAACGGCCGCAACATACACGTTGCCAGAAATAGAGGGGGGATGTTTTCTGTGCTACGTGCCGCGACTATATAAGGGAGACAATTCGAAGGAACAAGAAACGATCCTTCGTGGAGGCATGGTCGAATACCTCCATCGTAGCCCTGCAAGTCGTAGGAGGCGACGAAAAGGGAAGTTTGGAATCTGAGACAGTAAAATATGGTCGCGAGTCCCATGGGACTCGGACCGGAGAATGACTGCGTTGGCGAGGGCCATCAGCAATTGTAAACGACAGACCCGTCCTCTCGTCAGAAAGAGCGCCCCACATCAACGAACACGCAACTGCCTGACAGTAATAAAAATCTGGTCGTAAGCCCCAGATGGGCGCTTCATTTCAACACAGACTGGCCGACTGACCGTCGGTCGTAACATAAGACTCGACTCGACCAGGATTAACAGAGTCAAGAGAACGGGAATAAAATGGTGTACAACGGAGTACAACAGAATGTGAACTGAGTTCATTTGTCGGTAGGATATAGTTACGGGAAGTTAGTAATTGAAGAAGGATCAGAAGTCAGCCCATGAAGACTTAGAGAGTGATTAGAAAATTTAGTCACAGTGAGACTGTTTTAATTCCGTTGCCAGGATACGACTAGTGCAGATGGAGAATCCTAATGCGTGTGTAACGGTGAACTGTAAATTGTGTAAATCAGCGATAGCGCTGTATTGCTTGTAATTACGAGTTGATTCTATAAGGTGTTAATAAATCCAATCATCCAATCCAGAAGCCGTCATTATTAGTCACGGAACCCCGGACACGTGACAATATATAAACTGGAAGATCTTCCCGGCGTTACCCAAGTAGAAAAAACATTTCTTTATAAGAGAACCTCTTCCCGGAACCTATTTCTCCAAAATGAGGGGTGCACACAATCCACACCCTGACACAGAGTACGTTGCCATGGCGACGTACGGAGCAACAAACGCGGCGCCTACTCAGAAAAACCAACCCCTCATCTCGTCGTAGAGGAGATCACATTTCCAAACATATAACGGTCTTGGAACGAACATACATTTGGTCATGTGACCCAACGGGGCACAGAGGCAAGAACGACTATGCTGGCGTAGGCCAGCATCAACTTACTGGACCTAGACGCTGATGACGAAATCGATATTTCCTTGATAGACCATTACTGGCTGCTGAATATCGAAAAATGATGAAAAGTGTCTGACAGACAAAGAAAACCGATATTTCGTGTTTGACCTATAGCGCCCGTGCTGTTAATATAAGTGTCTAGACCCTCACGAGGGAGACCCCCCGCCATCGTGACAAATTTGATCGAAATGGGTGCAAAAGTGTGCAAATGCATATGGAACAAACAAATAAACAAACTCATCTTTTACTTCCTACAAACGTACTAGAATACACTTTAGTTAATAAAATACACAGTGGTCCACGTCTAACTACCCTACTAAGTAAGTAACTCCATATATCAGAGTCCGGTACAATGGCGCCGACGTTTCGGAGGAATTACAGGATCGAAGACTAAGTTTCCTCTTTGCTTCCTGCGGTTGCTTACCTGGCTTCTAAAGGACGCTGAAGATGGAGGAGGCAAGACGTTCTTCCGAAACGTCGGAGAACACCTACCGGTGTCACATTCCTGCAGACAGTACTGTATGTACAGCAGATTCATCAGAACCTATTGCTGTTTCACTTTGCGAGAAATTCCTTGCCTTGTATGAAACTCGAAGATTCATTTCCATGTTCACAGCAGTCCGCCACTTATCTCTATCTTTAGCCAGATGAAGTCAATCCTCACCCCCCACATCCTGTCCCAGGAGCCGGGACTGCTCAGTCGGTATAGCTACGGGCTGGACGACCGGGGTTCCATTCCCGGCAAAGGAAAGGTCCCTAGCGTCCGAACCGGCTGAGACCCATCCAGCATCCTGCCCAGTGGGTACCGTGGGTTCTTCCCCCGCGGGAAGATCTCATCACTCACCTCAATCCAGTACCGAGGTCAGGAATGGTGGAGCTATACCTCCACTCTCCCAAACGTCTAATTGTACGTGGCGTAGTAAGGTAAATTTGTCCCTGTCCTTAACCAATTAAGCACTACGCCATGAAGGCTTATGGGGGAGTGGATGTGTAGATCCATAATTCTTGACCTCGGCACTATCTGTCACGCCCCGGCCGCTTTACCCCCGGTAACGTTTCGAAAGAGGCTGAGTGGGCCCCTGAGCCGGTGTGGACGAGGTGGAGAAGAGAAAATTCTTGACCCTATCGAGACTCGAACTCTGACCACTTGGTCATCCAGCCCGTAGCCAGTCGCTAGACCCACTACGCTATCCCGGCGTGGCAGAGACAAATGTACCTATTTATATTTAGACAGTCCTTCAAGTTTCGCCTAGTTTCTTAATGAATGTTTTCGCGTCAGGTTTTCTCCTTCAGGCAGACACGGACACTGAAACCAGAATGTTACAGTAAACGAATGGAAATGTTCAGGAGTACCATACACACTCCTATTGCTTCAGAGATCTCAGAGAAATGGGCAGATTTCTCATTTCCCCTCCCTCCACCCGTCCGTCTGGAAGTCTGTATCACATATCAACGTTTCTAGCGCATTTTCCTCTCCACTCTTTCATCCTTCCTTCTAACGCAATATTTGCATAAAAAATTCCGAGCCAGATGTGTATTATTTTCCATACAATCAATTTTAAGCAACACAGGAGTATGCATTCGGCATAGAATATGCTTACAACGCTAACACGAACAGTGGCGTAACAAGTGAGCATGCTTACATCGTCACAAGAAACAGTTGCGTAACAACAGAGTATGCTTACACCTCCATAACTAACAGTGGCGTAACAAGTGAGCATCCTTACATTGTCACAACGAACAGTGGCGCAACAACAGAATATGCTTACATCGCCATAACTAACAGCTGAGTAACAAATGAGCATCCTTACATTGCCACAATGAACAGTGGCGTAACAACAGAGTATGCTTACATCGCCACAACGAACAGTGGCGTAACAACAGAGTATGCTTACACCTCCATAACTAACAGTGGCGTAACAAGTGAGCATGCTTACATCGTCACAAGAAACAGTTGCGTAACAACAGAGTATGCTTACATCGCCACAACGAACAGTGGCGTAACAACAGAGTATGCTTACACCGCAATAACTAACGGTGGAGTAACAAGTGAACATCCATGTATTGTCACAGCGAACAGTGGCGTAACTAGCAAATACCTTCACATCGACAACATGATAAACGGCATATCAAAAGTCTGCGAATCTGACGCAAATACAAACCCAGTCCTGGGCGAAGGATTCGGATTGGAAAACTGGTATTTTCTCAGATGAGCGAAAAATTACTCATTACAATAGAACCTGAAGGTCCACTACAGTGGCCACAAAATCTTCTCACTGGACCTTACATTAAGCCGGTTTAATCGATGCCATTTCGCGGGGGGCGCGCGGTAGCTTAGTTGGTTGAGGCGTTATGCTACAAGCAGGAAGGCCACGGGTTCAAGTCCCGATGAGGTCGCTGGATTTTTTCAATTGACCTAATCCTTCCGGCCGCACTATGGACCTGGGGTCGACTCAGCCTCTAACAGAAATGAGTACCAGGAATTAATTAAATAATTTTCCTGGTGAGTAAAGCGCGGCCGGCGCGTAAGACTGACCTTACCGCCATCTTTGAACCCATTTTCTAGATAATGTGGGACTCTCAACGTCTCACAACCCTATGGGCCTTCACGGCCTGTTACAGGGATAGCTTTACTTTTTTTTACTTTATGCCATTTCGCTACGACCCATTTTAAAATTATCCTACCAAATATCGAGATCTCCAAACTGTTAACATGCAAATTAATAAGTTTGTGGCTCTCAGATCGTTTTGTCTTCTGTTCGAGTAAATCCTCCCACAGTTTCGCCACCATCAGCTTATATTTGCATGTATCCTTTTCACTTTCCAACAGAAATTTCGAGCGAATGATGCGACGTATAGCTCGTAGTACGTGTTTAACATGTCTGGAGTTAAAATCCCGGCCGACGAATCGGCCATCCCACATGCGGACTTCGGTGTTTTCTCCAGTCCTTCCACCTAAATGCCCGGACCCAAATTAACTTACAACATTGTCATGATTTTATGGAGTGACTACAGACGGGGTTTGGATTGGTAATTGGATATATTGGACACTTACAGATCGTAACTACAACTAACTATTGCAGTTCACTACAGCACAGCCTCGTTTGTCTTCACCAGTCTTTGCCTGGTAACGGCTTTCAACCCCATAGATCCCTCAACTTCCGTGTTCACACCAATACTGGCCGGTGACTGTCTCATAACTAAACTCTAGTATTGTCCTGCTCATAACATCTCGGCACGAAACGCATAGAAAACACCGCTTCCAACAGTTTTATTGCTGCTTCACGCAGCTGTAGCACGAACCGCGCAGAGAACACCGCTTCCCAGTTAGTGAGTGTTTAGGAATCTATTGCCTAACAACGGGAGTTGTTTACAGAGCCATTACTTAGCAACGGGTCTTCGACATCCTTTAAAATTATTCACTATTCGTCCTTTAATGTTATAGCCCTAGCTGAAGAAAATGTCGTTAAATATACCAAAAATAATGCTGAATACAAAATACGTCACTGCTCATGGTTCTGCCGATACGCCACTAAGCAAGAACTTTCCTAATATTTTCACTGTACATCAACTTAGGATCCACACTGCGACGCGTCTCTCGTTTCTTTCCTTATATTTCCTCGTCTTTTTGACTCTCAACTTTCTCTTGGGCGACAAGCCCACGCTCCTCCCCCCCCCCCCCCCCCAACNTATACACATGCGTACATAAAGGTTTCTGGCGGTATTATGATAAGGTAACATATACAGGGCCTGCACGTACGTGGCTCCATCTTTACGAAATCTTGAATTCATCTGCGTCTTTCATATGGCAGAAGTAGCAAGCGCCTTTGCATCTTATATTTTATATTATACGCAGTCTTGAAAAGTGGGCTTAAAACGTTAAGGGCCTTCCGCACGGTACGGGTCTGCTCGCTAGCACAAGTGCCCTCATGTAGTCTCTATATGAACTGTTAGGTTCAAGGAGAGCTCTGTAAGAGAAGGGTGTACTTTATAAATTCATGGTTTATTTGGAGGCACGCGCTAGCGTAGATGCCTGAGGCACTGTGCTACAAACCGGAAGGTCGCGGGTTCGATTCCCGATAAGGTCATTCTATTTTCTTTCAATTTAGTTAATCCTTAAAGAGGAGTAAGGAGCCTGAATAGCGTAGTCAGTATAGCGACTGGCTACGGGCTGGACGACGGAGGGGTCGGAGTTTGAGTCACGGTATAGTCAAGATTTTTCTCTTCACCACGTCGTCCAGATCGACTTTGAGGTCCACCCAATTTCCTATCCAAGGGGTACCGAGCACCTTTCCCTGGGGTAAAGCGCCCAGGGCGTGAAGCTGACCACTCACCTTCAGCTAGTGCCAAGGTCAAGAAAATGTGGATCTATACATCCACTCCCCCATACGCATTCATGGCTTAATGCTTAATTAGTTATGCACTTTACTTTACCTTTACTAATACTTCCAGCCTCACTACTGATTCGGTGGACGCCTCAGCCTCTAACAGAAAGAAGTGCCAGGAATTTTCCTTGGGGTAAAGAGTGGTCCGCGCGTAAGGCTGACAACCTCACCGCCATCTATAAGCTGATTGTCTAAAAAATGGGAGCCTCGACGTCTCACAACCCTATGGGCCTCCACGGCCTGTTACGGGGATAGCTTTACTTTTTGACATACAGTACACTCATACGACTGTCACAATAAACAACGATTTTAAGTACTGTTTATTTTAAGGGAAATCCAAAAGATAGCGTGGCTAGTAATGGTATGCTATGCCGATCACAGGGGCCGCATGAATTGTCTTTGCCTGCTCCTGCATTGTGATCGTCGGTTCGAATCCCACTCGAGGCATGGATGTCTGTGTACGTTTACTCTGTTCGTATGCTGTCCTGCGTTGCAGGTAGCGGCCTTCCGACGGGCTGATCCCCATCAAAGGAGACCAACCGTCTGTGTAAAGAAAAAGATTAAGACACTGAAAAAGGGGCCAAGGTCCAACAAGGAGCTGTGTAGCCATAGATGGATATATGTTATGATGACTCATGGCTCTGCCCATTCGTAGTGTGCACCTTTACTCAGTAATGCCAGACATTGCTCAGGCTATGAGGAAACAAGTCAATTCCACCGCACTCGTGTGGCGGTAGCAATTTTATAATTAATAAAATATTGAGTCCAACTTCTCAGCTGAAGCAACGGACTGCCATTTCGCAATCCTGAGAAACTGATGTTGGTGCAAGTTGGCATTACAAAGAACGACAAAAACTTCAATATCCGTGTTCTTTTGCAGTTCCGTTCCTTTAACGACTCATTTCTAACTGCATAAATTATAGAGGGTGTCCTGTTAAGTTCGGAAACATGAAAGACATCTGTCATTTGGCAAAACATGGGAAATTGTCAAGATGGTAAATTTGTAGCAAATTGCGTCTCTCCAAACTCAGTTCTGTTAACAATAAATTTCGCCCGAAATATCATGTAATACACATGAAACATTGAAGAAGTGGTGTTTAACCAATAACATATGAAGTGTTACATTTACAAGGCTGAATTACGCAAGTATATTTACAGGGTGACTGTAAATTTTTGTCGGGGTTTCCGTGGCCTATCATTTTCAAACCGGAATAAATAAAATAAAACTGCTGAAGGAATATGAAATTGTAACTCAAAATGACAATTACCTGCCAAACAAAACTCTTTGAATTACATTTTCAAATTCTGTCACCAGTTTTATTTTTATATTTTCGATTAGAGAATTATAGGCCACTGAAATCGCGACAATAGTTTAGAATAACACTTGCTTAACTCGTTACCCATCAGTGGTACAGAGTTATGGCGGTATTGCCAAAGTAACATGACAGCGAAAGAGGAAGATGTTTCCAGGTGGGGGGGGGGCGGTAGTGACGGAGGAACATGTGGAACATTAAGCAGGAACTACTGAAATGTAAACATTTTGGGAACAAAACAGTTCATCTTAAACAACAAATTCTAACATGAGATTGAAAACGTGTGATTCCACCATTTCGCTTTCTATATTCTACCTAATGTTGTCTCAGGCCGTGGCATAGCTCAGGCGGTTAGTCGCCGGCTTCCCACCGCTGCGATCCAAGTTCGAGACAAGGTCAGATCATATGGGATTCGTGGCGGACAAGGTAGCACTGGGGCAGGTTTTCTCCGAATTCTTCGGTTTCCCCTGCCAATTCTCATTCCAATACTGCTACAAATTCATCATCTATCATCCGGAGCTGGTACAATAGGCCAGATTGTGGCCGGCGTACCAAATGGACTCATTCTCAGCCCATCCCAAGAAACTAAAACTATTTTGCCTTACGAACCGGGTTTCCTATGTCTTAGGATTTATGGAGCACGATATATAACGTCAGATAACTGTGAATGATTAATAGCAGGTAACTTTATGAAGTTACCCCAGGAAGTGCATGCGAGAACTCCGATAAGGAGCAAGAAACAGCATCAGTCAGGATGACAAATCTCCGATCCGACAATGAAATTGGGGCTGTTCCCGATGCCGTATATATTTCTTAAATGGCAAGTGAAATTTCTGCTCCATGACTACAAATCCTCAGCAAATGAGTGCCTGTGCTCGGCCTGTAGCGAGAAAACTGGGCACGAACAGTGAGGCACAGTGCGCTGGCAACTGCAAACATTTCGTTTCGACAATAAAATCTGTCGGCTTTGTGAGCCACGAGTTTTGTTGGATCACAGGTATACAAAAGATATTCAAATTAACTTGTTCGACATAAATGAACGAGCTGGCACAAGATATTCGATATTTTTGTTGCGGTTTTACCTTACGGTAAAATAATTTAATAATAATTTATTCAATTCTATTGCAGCGGTGTTGTATGTGTTGTTATGCTTGTAGCCGAACTGTGTGACTTAACAGATTCAAATGACAGCTGATTTTATTTAATCGACGTTTCACAGTTGATGTTGCTCTGTTCTATACACGGTTTGGATATGGCAGTGCTGCCGACGGTTCAGAAAAACATGTCTCCACATTGTGACGTGTACACCCATTGCTAGGCGACGACTCGGTAAACACATTCCCGCGAAAACGTACGCGTACAGAATAAGGACATCCACTGTTCGGCACGGACCATACAGAAAACACAACCTCCGTTTTTTAAGGAGGCGTGTTTAATTTTGCGTTGCCTAGCAATAGACGTCCGATTGTCGCACGAGTTAATTTCCACTGGAATATGTTTTCCGAGTCGTTGCCAAACAATGGTTATACACGTCAAAATATTTTGGATCGAATCTGATGGAAGAGAAACGTAACCCCGAAACGTCGTAAACACTACCCATCTCCTCACAGTGCAAAGACTCAAGAAGTGAGCCAACATCAACAGATTTAATGTACACAGGACCACAGAAGAAAATTTCAGAGATTTTCAATCATGAAACATGTTTCTAAACTCAATTCATTTAGCGATCATTAACATGTCTATATTCTTACGTGGTTCGCAGTGATAATTGAGATGCGACGTTTCGACAATTCACTCCTTAAGGTTCTTCATTAAAGTCGCACATATGGAGCGCGAGTTGAATGAGTGACGTCACCGACACAGTTTCTAATCTCGGCAACAGGTTACTCCGCGTCTCCTTCCTCCTTTCATCCGTCTTTTTCTTTTTACTGCTTAACCTCTCGCCCCTCACACCCGAATTCATACAACGATTACTTTTCTCCCCCTCCCCCTTTTACACACCAATCACACTCTCCCTCAGTAATTCTCCCCTCATCACCACCGACACCCACCCCTTCCTTTCTACCCCCTACGTTCATTCCAACACGATCCACCCCGGTCCACATGACGCTGTTAATTCTTAAAACGACCTAATTTTTCTTTCCTATAAGAAAAATGAAAGTCGTTTTCTACTAACCCTCTTCCCTAATACCAAAAGGCACTAATTATCCATCACCCGGGGATGTTGCTTTTAACTGGATTCTTAAAGAGACCTCCCAAGAAGCCGAAAGCCGTCCTCTGTTACTCCTTGACGTAAATTTCAGTCCCCGTGCTTCGCGACCTTTCGTAGACCTCAACTAAATTCGGACTACCAGTATTGAATTTCTGGACATTATCCACTGTCCTGATTTTTAATTAGAAAAAGTTTCGGACACTGGATTCTGTCTCCGTCTTCAGGTGGAAACTACCCAGTTGGGCCCAGTCCCTATCTCTGGAATATTCAGATCTTAAATTAGCACTACAAATTTTTGAGAAACAAATTAAAGAAATATTACATAAAATTTATAGTATTCTGGGTTGTAACGTCATGTATTTCGGGAATTCCACGTTTCGGAGGGACAATTCGGCTTCATTATCAGACTGGAAGTGAAAGCAGAGTCTGTTCCTCTCGCTTGGATTGATATTCAACTACAAAGGTGAAGGCGATATGTTCCTACGAAACGTCGGGCTGTCTCCGAATTCCATCTCTTCACACTCAACACCGCGAATATTTCATATCCAAAGGGGGAAAAATATTTGGGGTCACTGGAATGAATATTAGGGCTGTGTTGTCGAACGTGAAATCTATAATCATGTAATGATTAATTACATGTTTAAGTGCTCAGTGACAGATAAATATTTGGCAATTATTTGATTTTTTATTTCTTTACAACTGAAAAGACCGCCATGAAACAGAATTATGTCTGCATTCGTAAAATCTTACCCTTCGACTGGAAGGAATAACAAATTAATAATTAAAAGTTCAAGCTTATATATATAATTTAAGCGCCAAGTTAAGGCCGCGCCATAGCTCAAACGGTTAGCCGCTGACTTTCCACCGCGGCGGCCCGGTTTCGATCCCGAGTCTGGTCAAGTGGGATCTGTGGTGGAAAAAGTGGCGCTGATGCAAGTTTTCTCCGAGTACTTCGGTTTCCCCTGCCAGTCTTCATTCCGCCAAATTCTCCATCATCATAATCACCCGGGGCTGGTACAATAGGCCAATCAGTGGCCGCCGTGCCGAGTGGACTCAGTCTCACCCCACCCCAAGAAACTATATAGCAGGACACGAACGAGCGAATAGTATTTTTTCAGCCCAACGTCTATTCTGTATTGATCGAATTTTGATGTGGATACGTTTAATATATTGCAAAAAGTAGACTGTTTACGACTGAATATTTGTCTTTTACATACGTGGGGAATAGCGTTATAAGTCAGCCTCGACGTATCAGTTGATAACATGTAGGACTGGAGAGGAATACGGTAGAAAGCAGAGGAAGTTAATAGTAACAAATTTTATGTAACAAATGAAGAGATGTGCAGTTAAATTTTCAGCTAGTCAAGTACATACAAAAACTTGTCACTATTCGCTACATGTTTCTCGTGCACCCGGTCATCACCTGATGCAACAAATTAATTATAACAAACCTACTGTTACTGTCTGCATTGTGAATGTTTCACAAGCACTGACACCTTACTGCTAAGTTTCGTATTAGCCTCCTGAAAGCTTATGTCATGGGGTTGACTCAGCTTCTAAAAGAAATGAGTACCAGGAATTTTCCTTGGGGGTAAACACAGGCCGGAGAGTAAGGCTGACAACTCTACCGCCATCTGTGAGCCGATTGTGGGAACCTTGAGATCCCACAACTCTATGGGCCTCTATGCTCTGTTACAGGGATTTACACTATTATGATATTATTATAAAATTGTTATAAAATGTTACATATCTCATATATGGCAGTATTACAGTATATATTTCACACGTGCACTTGTCCACGGCACGAGAAATCCCAGTCTTTTTAGCCAGTGTACAGGTAGAAATTCGAACACAGAACCTCACGAACTGAAGTCTTGTGGGTTCCTGCTATACCAATCTGCTGACTTCAATGAAAGATGTATTATCACATTACACTTCAGCACATTACACATTACACATTATATATTGAAGTGTTCCCTATGTTTACCCTCAAGTCGATGAAACGCTCTAGTTAAAAAAGTAGTCATTATGTACAACTTAATGTATTTATATATTTCAGTAATTGTGACCGCCTCTGTTGTCTAGTGGTCAGAGTTGCTGGCTACAGATCCAGAGGTACCGGGTTCGATTCCCGGCGCTACTAGATTTTCTAAGAAGTAGTGGGTATGGAACTTGGTCCACTCAACCTCGTGTAGATAACTGAGGAGTTATTTCAATGAATAGAGACTCCGATCTAGAAAACCGAGATTAACGGCAGTGGGGGATCTTTTGCGCTGACCACGTGACACCCTCTACCCGCAATAGTTGGCACTAACTTCGCCGACAAGCGGCGGTCCCTTGGTCGGTATAGTTCGCTTGCGGGCTACAGGCCACGGAGTATTTTTATCTATGTTCTATCAATCTCTGAAACTAAGAACAGAATTTTGAACTGTACGAAACCAGTGGTCTTCGTAATGGCAAGAGTCTTCTCTTCTACGTAGCGTCCAGACCGGCTCTGGGGCCCACTTAGCCTCCTCTCCAAAGGTTACCGGGGGCTGTTTCCCCGGGGGTAACGTAGTCATTGCGTTAGGCTTACCATTTACCTCCATCTAGTGTCAAGTTCAAAAATGGTATATTTTCACTCCTCCATATATCTTCATGACAGAGTGTTTAATTAATTAAGCACAAGAACAACTTTACGTTTTCTAATTAAGCATCATGTAAAAAAATCTTAGCCTCGGCACTAGATGAAAGTGAGCCGTGAGTTTGAAGCTCCGGCTTCTTTTCCCTTAGGGAAACAAACTCCGGTAACCACGTGATAGAAGGAGGCTGGGTTGATTCCCAGAGCTTACCTGGAAGTGGCGATGAAAGCAAATTTCTCCGGTCGTGAGGCGATACAACCCGGCAGGGAAGCCAGTAGCTCAGTCACTGTAGTGTATCAGTGTTTCCATTACCCAATCAGTCGGCTTTGAAACATGAGCAGTCGTTATTGGAATGAGAAGAAGGATTGTCTCCAGTGTTTCAGTGCAAGGCTTTTATTTTACGAAACAAGATGAAACAAGGAAGGCATGAGAGACGTAAACAAAGAAAAGTGTCTGAAATGCTCTGTTTCTTCGTCATTATAGATAAAACAGAATGTGAAGCACAGCTTTGGCTTCTGCCTGTGTGGCGTGACAGGAACACAGGGAAGATCTGCAAAACGAAGGGGGATAAAGAATTCCGTTTACGAACAGAGGAATCAGGAGACACAAGTTGTAGTAATGAACCTGCGCATCCGTCCGTTGCTATGGCAACACCAGAAATCACATTTTCATTGAGTAGTCTGCAGAAAGCGAAGCTACGCAGGACAGAAAGATGGTGGAGAAACAGGCGACGAATGAAGGACTGCCCTTCCTAGAATTCACAGAAATCATTCGTGTGCATCCTGAACTACTATTTCCCTTGAAATCTGTAAACAACATTTCCTTTCTACAAACCACGAGACACCGTAACCGGTATAGCTCTTGCTTAAGACAGGCGCACTTAACTGATGTAGGCGGATGCAGTACAACATACTGTCGCGTATTGGGCGTATAACGCGACAAATAACTTCACGCCGTATTTTATATAGCGAATTTTATTTCACATTCGCACTCACAATCACCCAAATTACAGATTTACGATTACTGCTATCTGCAGTATCACAAATAGTACACTACAAATGCCAGAATACAACTGACTGGTTGCTGGCTAACTCGGAACTAACTCGGAGGTGAATAACTGACTGTGAATAGCCTTCGCTGCTCCTTATGTAGCCTTGATCGGACAATTGTCGTCTGGTGCCTTGTTGCTAGCCACGCTGTCCGGAGTTGTTGACTGCTGCCTAGCAACCGCGATATCCCTCGGTGACGTCACCACTGTTGCGCGTTGCATAGCTACCAGGATGCGGGGTGATTACTCGCCTATTACGCGAGCGCTACGTTACAGCTACGTGCAGCTGGGGAGGTAGGGGTCAACATGTCACAATACGTTTCAGGGTTGCCGCGCCATAGCTCAAGCGGTTAGTCGCTGGCTTCCCACAGCGGCGGCCCGGGTTCGATCCCGGATCTGGACAAGTGGGATTTGTGGTGGACAAAGTGGCGCTGGGGCGGGCTTCCTCCTAGTACTTCGGATTCCCTTGCAAATCTTCATTCCACCAATTGCTCCACAATCACCCTCACCTATCATCTGGGGCTGGTACAATAGGCCAGAAGTGGCCGCAGTACAAGGGACTTAGTCCCACCCCACTAGCAATAAAAAAAATACTTCAGGTTATTTTAACGACGACTTATCAACTAATAAGTCAGAATCACCCATAAAAAAGGTGAAGATATCCCTGTAACAGGCCGCAGAGTTCCATAGGACTGTGAGACGTCGAGGCTCCCACATTTTCTAGACAGTCGGCTCACAGATGGAGGTGAGGTTGTAAACCTTACGCATCGGCAGCCCTTTACCCCCCACAATCTGGTACTCATTTCCGTTTGAAGCTGAGTCGACCCCAGGGTCATAGTGCGGCTGGAAGAATTAGGTCAATTGAAAAGAATCCAATAACCTCATCAGGGCTCGAACCCGGGACTTTCCCGCTTGTAGCATAGTGCCTCAACCAACTACGCTACCATATGCCCCCGCCAGAATCACATTTAATATTATTTATTTTATCTTTCAACTGGGTCATGTTACCCACCTGTGTCTAACCCATGCACCTTGGATGACTGAAGAAACTGAATGGATGTTTAAAGGGAACGGTCGTGGCCTACCTCAATATTTGCCTGGAGGAACTAAGGGAAACCGGGAAATACGTTATTCAGGATAGTGTGTTCCAGATTGGAACCGAGTACTTTCAAAATATAGGTCTACAGCGTTTTCGGCAGGAATAAAAAACTGTAGAACCCTTCGATTTCTTGATTCGTTTAACGACGCTTTTCATGTCCTTCTGCTATTTACAATCGAATGCTAAAATGTTGGACTTCTGAGGCTCTCAAACCGAGGACTATGAAGGGTGCGGCGTTGTGGGTTAAGGATGATATTAAAACGGATCTTAAGGACGTATTTAAGACATTAATCAGAATAATTGATTTGGTTAATTACGTTACGGTGCAATATAGAAATGCTTCTTTTTTTTTCCTTGGCACTACAGCCCCAGTGGGCCTAGGCCTACCTCCATGAACTTCTCCGTTCACTTCGGTTTTTCTAGATCTTACACATTCGGTAGGACTCCTTGGGCGGGTGATCAGCTCGTCGCAAGGCCTCTACCTGTACACAAACACAGAAAAACGCACAGAAATATCCATGCCCTGAGAGGGATTCGAACCTACGATCCCGGCTTCCGAGCGAGCGAAGACAGTGCATGCCTTAGACCGCTCGGCTACTGTGACCGGCATAGAAATGCTTACCTAATGTATATCTGTCGAATCATGAGATATCACGAGAAGTGGGTGGGAAACGGCCATGGTCTATTTCAGGACACTATTGCCTTATCTAGTCACGAGAAGGGATTCGAAGGAAGAACGTAATTTTATATGTTACAGTTGAAGTTTAACTTTACATCACGGTAACCTCCACTCTCTCTGCCCTCCACGAAAGGGTTTGGTGGAAGTGGAGGTGTAGACAGACTTGCGAGCATGCGTAACTTATGAAGCAAATAGAATATAGCATAACTGGGAATTATCTTGTTCAACTGAAGAAGGAAGAAAACAGAGACATACTGGAGGAGAACCTCCAAACAATGGATGGAAACCAAGTTCCAGAAGAAACAATGACTTCCAAAGCGTATGAAGGAGAAATGTGGGAAGACAGAGCAAGAGATGAGAACAATCATAAATGAGGTCGGAACAAGCTAACAACGTAATCTTCGGAGTGAAGAAATCAAAGCCCGCCTCTCCGAAACATGGGAGAGAACTTCCGGGTTGTATAAAATGTCCTTCTCAAGAAGGACTCGTCTCCACGAAGTTAGTTAGTTAGTTAGTTAGTTTTTTATTGCCAGTGGGGTGGGACTAAGTCCCTTGTACTATGGCCACTTCTGGCCTATTGTACCAGCCCCAGATGATAGGTGAGGGTGATTGTGGAGCAATTGGTGGAATGAAGATTGGCAGGGGAAACCGAAGTACTCGGAGAAAACCTGCCCCAGCGCCATTTTGTCCCCCACAAATCCCACTTTACCAGACCAGGGATCGAACCCAGACCGCCGCGGTGGAAAGCCAGCGACTAACCGCTTGAGCTATGGCGCGGCCTAAGTTAGTTAGTTAGTTAGTTATCTAATCATCACTATCAAATAGAATTTTAGTTAACTGCAATTTCACTTGTCTCACAGCCTCTCCGATGACCGTCCTTGGTTCCGTATTGCAGTTCTACAATCCGGCAGGTCGCGGGTTCGAATCCCGAATAGGTCATTGGATTTTTCAATTGACCTAATCCTTCCGGCCGCACTATGGCCCTGGGTTCGGCTCAGCCTCTAACAGAAATGAGCACCAGGAATCCTCCTGGAGGTAAAGTTGCGACGGGTGCGCAAGGGTGACAACTTCACTGATATATGTGTTCCGATTATCTAGAAAATGTGGGAGCCTCGACGTCTCACAACCCTATGTGCCTCTACGGCCTCCTTTACCTTCATCTCTACTTCGTCATTAATTAGAGGCGTTTACCTCCATGCATTCAGTGAATACGGCAAATTCAAATATTTATGCAAAATATTGTTTTTCCTGTGCTTCATATCCAATGGGTACCGGGGGCTTTTTCTCCAGGGGTAAGGCGGGCAGGACGGGAAGCTGATCACTCACCTTCAGCAAGTGCCGAGTTAATGAATAGTGGAGGTACACCTTCACTCTCCAATACGTCTTCATGGCGTGGTGGTTAATTAAAAATAGGGACAACTTTAAACCTCGATCACTAAAACGTAGGGGGAGTGGAGGTATAGCTCCACGCATCATTTATCTTGACTTTGCATGGAGGTAAATGGTTGGCTCCACGTCTCAGCCGTTTTACTCCCAGGAAAACAGCCTCCGTTGCCTATTCAATGGACGGGCAAATAAAAACGGTCTGGACGCTGCGGAAAAGAAGAAACTATATCCTTCCTCCGCCGGGAATAAAACCTCGATTCTTCGGTCACCTTGCAAGTAACGCGTAACTACACCTCCATCATTTTCTAGTTCAACATTTTTTGGGTGAATGATTTTTAGTTAATTATAAATGTGTTTCGGCTATATCGGTAGTTTTCTGGGCTTGTTGTTCGGTCCGTAGTACCCGATGTCTGTAAGTCAACAAGCCCTACCACTTGGCCGAAGCAACCGGACGGAGGAGAGAAATCTCGGATTACACGAAGATGAACCTGGGCCAGGTAAGAACCAGAACAAGACGCGAGACTCTTCACTGTTTTTCTCCTTTTGTTACGTACAACAAAAAAATCCAGACAGTAAAAAAGGTCCAGTTCACCGTCTGTTCTGCCTATGCAGATGGTACACAAATCATGCAGACCGAGGGGATGGGGTGGCTTTTGTGATGTAATGTCAGGTCTGCTTGGAGCTATGGTGCAGGGACTCAAAGGGTTGTAACTACGTTTTGGTAATATAGCAAAAAAATACAGGGGGATAGTTACTGATGGGAAAGATGGCTGTAAGGAAAAGGGTTAGGAAAATGAAGCTTCGGACTCATATAAAGGTTTTTTATATATATTATACAAACTGTATGGTCCCGATGTTTGATGATGCATGAATATATGAATTGGAAAGAAAGGCTGCGTCCCTGGCACTCACCTCCGTATCGTATTCTTCATGAGCGCGCTCCCAAACCCTGCTAAATTCTGTCTGTAGGGACGTATGCGCCAGTTCGAGGACCGTTGAACGGATTTTCACAAAAATATATACTGGGGAGAAGTAACACAGTTTCTCTGCATTTTCCAATTTTGGTTAAAATGGGGCAAAAAATAACAAATCGTTTCACATGATGAAAGTCTATATACGTATCATCGAATACGTTGGTCTTGACGTAAGGCAGTAGGTTTACACGTGGGAAGTGCTCGGTTCGAACCTCGTTCGGGAAAAAGTCTATCCTTATTGATGCCTCTCGCGACTGTATGCAGTCCCTCCACGCGAATTCCGGGACAATATTACCACGATTTTAAGTGACTATAAACGTGATTTGGATTGGTGAATAGATTTAGTGACTACTTAAAGGTCGTAACTACAGATAAATATAATATTATCCCTACTTCCATACTTTAACTCTTCACTAGAGCACACAGTCTAGTGTTCTCAGTCTGATACTAGACATTTCCTGGTAACGGCTCCAACAATGACTATTCCTCTGCCTCAAGTTCTCCCTTCACATATTCCCATACAGAACTAAACTCAGTCAAAGTCAAAGTTATGTTATGAGCGACGGTCAGTCTGTCTTGGAATAAAACACCCACCTGTGGCTTAAGACCAGACTTTTATCACTGTCAGACAGTTGCAGGATTGTTGATGTGGGACGCTCTCTCTGACGAGAGGATGTGTCTGTCTTTTGCCAGTCAGTCAGCTGTTGTTAGCGTGTACAATTTACATTTTAAATGTTATTAAATGTATGTATACACAACATTTACAAGGCTTCTGTCAATCCAGGCTCAGTACAGCAGATCATGCCAGATCATTAGTAGCTCCTGCTTGTGTTCTTCTGTGTGTAGGTAGCGGCCTTGAGACGGGCTGATCCCCCGTCCAAGTAGTCAAACCGACCGTGTAGAAGATGAGGAAACTGAAAAAGCGGACAAGGTCCAATAAAGGGCGGTAGAGCCATAGATAGATAGATAGATAGATATTCAGTCACTAAAGTCTCAAACTCAGTTCCGGCCACAGATTTTGAGACGTCACTGCGCATCCTATAAACATTGGAGTGCACTTCTTATGAGTCTGTCTGTACCAATGTCATCAAGCATCATGGGCATATCTTGTCTCCTTGTATGGCCCACACGTCCTCTGCTTGTCCATACGGTATTGCGTCAAACTCACAGGCCGTCCAGACCTCTGCAAACCTCTGTCACATACTGATGCAACATTCTATGGAGCTTCCTGTACAGACTGGACGTCAGTTTTGAGTTATTTTCATATCAAGACGTTGGCCTAAAGCGCTACAACGGAAACAGAACATTTTCTCACGTGTTTACCCGTAAGGTAGGTTACGTAGTTTAAAGATTTGATGGGTAAACGATTTTGGCCATCTGGCGAGGAGGTAAGGCATTAGCCTCGGTGGTTGTAGTAGACTTCATTATCTAAAGCTCATCGTTGCACAAAATTCGTTGTGATCGATCGTCAATTATATCGAAATAAAAGAGATGTTCAAATGATTTCCACATTAACGGCAATAAAACACGTCGAGTGCAAAGGAAAAAACGGATTTATCTAATGAACTCACCTCATGGAGCTGAGTCTTTCTTGAGAAGTCGCCAATACCTCAGATTCTCAAGAATTTCCCAACAATTTATGGGTTCCGTAAGTTCATTACCGTGTTCACAAAAGCCCTCCGCTGGTCTCTATCCTAAGCCAGATCAATCCACTCAATACCACCCTATCCTATCCTTCTAAAATCCATTTCAGCATTTTTCACCCACTTACGTCTTGGTCTTACTACTGGTCTCTTTCCTTCTGCCTTTCCCACCAATATCCTAATACGAAAACCTCTTTTCCTCCATTCTTGCCACATACCCTGGCCACATCAACCTCCTTGACTTCATCATTCTGATTATACTTGGAGAAGAGTACAAGTTATGAAGCTCCTCATTATGCAGTTTTCTCCAACCTCCTGTCACTTCATCTCTCTTCGGTCCAAATATTCTCCTCAACACCCTCAGTCTATGTTCCTCTCTTAATGTCAGACCATGTTTCATAGCCATACAGAACCACAGGCAAAATTATAGTTTTGCATATTCTAATTTTTACGTTTTTGGACAGCAGACGAGAAGACAAAAGGTTCTGGACTGAATGGTAACAAGCAGTACCCGAGTTCAATCTCCTCTTAAGTTGCAAGAACGCTAAACAGTGAACAAAATATTCAGGAGGCATGTGCATTTCGAAAAGCGTCAGGTAAAATGTCAAGATGAACTTAGAGGCATTTAATTTTCACAAACCGTTCACAACTTATGCATAGTCCGGTCCGATTCACATCCGTATGATCTGCGTCAATAAGTATAGTTTGATACCATTCCGACTTTGTCTTTCAAATAGGCTGTTTCCGTGAGATGTAGCTACAAACACAATGCGATCACATAAGCCTACTTTTCATTTTTTTAAAATAAGGAAACAAACAAACAAAAAAAGGAGCAACTAAATATACGTATATGCAATATTTGATGTTAATATAAAGTTGATTATACACAGTACGATTGTTTGGGTTGTTCCGCTGCGTAGTTCGGCAGAGCCCGACGTTTCGGAAGAAACAATATTCTCCATATTAAGGGTCAAAGAGTCAACCAAGTCATAATCTAGCAAGATGATCGAGACAAACTTAAAGGAGTCACAACTCAGAGGTTCGTAATCTTTAAAAAGATAAATAGTGTCACATGACGCTTGAAAGCCGCAATAATGGAAGCAGAATCAGACGTCCAATGTTAGACAACGGTTCGGTATCACGTTTCCACAGCAAAGAATTCGACGGAGGAAGCGACACATTGCATAGAGAAACGCCAATTCCTAGGAAAGGCATACACAAACGTTTCCGTTACAACGGATAGGTAGAGGCTGCTCACACGGCAACGAACCGGTCAAAGCACATAACGGCTAGGGACGCGATAACTACTCTTGAAGGAGGTGATTTCTAGACCGTCCGACTAGCGACGGTAACAGACCGATAGAAAGTGAGTCAGCACCAACTGTAAATGACAGACCCGTCATCTCGTCAGAGAGCGCGCCCCACATCAACAAAACCGCAACTGTTTGACAGTAATACAGATCTGGTCCTAAGCCCCAGATCCGTGTTTTACTGGAAGACAGACCGGCCGACTGACCGTCGGTCGTAACATAAAACTCAGACTCAGCCAAGCAGAGTTAAGCAGAGAGAGTATGAGACTACAGAGCAAGAAGTCAGAAGTGAAGACTTCAGTATGTGTGGTGTCAACAATGTTCGTAGTTGCCAAGTGTTACAGTTACAGTAAGATTGTGTTACAACTAATTGTAGTTCCGCCTGGTAAATATGCAAAAAATCGATTCGTCTAATCCGGAACCCATTAATTACTTGTCGCGTTGCCAGGACACGTGACAATACGTGACAATGTATTACCTCAAGATAACGAATGGATAACAAAATGGGTTCCATTTTGTGGGAAAATCGTGAAATCCAATGTTCTCACATCGATAACTGGGGACAATGAAGATGAAAGAATTACATTTCTCCGAAACGTCGGCATTATTTTACTAAAACACACGGGGAGTCACGTCTCAAAATATATGCTGGGATGTGAAGTCGTGTATTTGGTAATCTACAAGAGAAACTGTATTTGTTTCAGTAACTCCCTGTCCACGTTAGTTGTCAAATGTATCTTGTTATATTAAATATGAATACATGGCGACAATTTATTGCGCTTTGTGGGTCGTTTCTGGGTCACCAAGAGAAGTCGACAAAGAAATCCCGACGCCCTTGGAGACGGGATCCCCCCCCCCCCTCAGCAGACTCCAACAGAGGAACCTGCACTTTCACGTAAGGGACAGACCAGACCAGACAACGCAGTGAAGGAACCAAACCAGACTCAAAAAACTTCCCCCTTCTCTCAGTTGACTATACAAACACTAACATACAAGACGGAGATAAACAATGGATGGTCTTCCACAACCCTTCTCTTTTCCCATCAACCCTTTCACGCAGAGAAACCCCAACAGAATGCATTATACTACCTTTCTTTAGTGAAGCTCGTAACCCAACGTGACCTCGGCCAGATCCCACCTGCGCGCCTGCAAGATCACATCATCCGAGCCTCCCCCCTAAGCCCTTTCTGCCGTCGGTAACCAAATGAGATCTTGAAAGCAAATACATGCAACAGGCACCTTGACTAACCATGACTGTTGAAACAGGAGGGAACATTCACTCACCAGGGGGCAGTGTTGCAAGACAGAGGAATTGCAGCTTCTAAGCGCAATAGAAGCATTAATTATAAAACAAACATAAGCAATTAGTTTCAGGAGTGTTATGTACTGTTAAGGCAAATCAATTCCATGAGATTCGTAAAAAAAAGGGAACTTCCAAATACGAGTCACCAGTCAGCTTGGTAATATTCGTTAAAAAGTTAAAAAAACGTGCAAGTCAATAGTGAAAATAATATAACTTCAGTTACAACTGACGGTGTGGGGTTGGCTTCTGGGATGGAACTCCAAAATATCTCGGATCTCCGTACCGCATCACCGGGCAAAATTTCTATGATCCCCGGGTTCTCTAACTTCGTGATTACGCGACTCCAGAGAATAATAAAGACATTCACTTAACTCCCCATCTCCTCATGTAAGCAAAAAGTGCAGTTCTGCACACTGCTGCAGGTCCCTGTCAGGCTGTACAGTGACAGCAGGAACCTAAATAGCTTTACAGCCTCTCTACACCTACAGTAAGCTATAAAATGTTCCTGTATAGCCACGAAAAGTGCAGTTCTGCACACTGTTGCAGGTCCCTGTCAGGCTGTACAGCGACAGCAGGAACCTAAATAGCTTTACATCCTCTCTACACCTACAGTAAGCTATAAAATGCTTCTGTAAAGCCACGAAAAGTGCAGTTCTGCACATTGTTGCAGGTCCCTATCAGGCTGTACTGTGACAGCAGGAACCTAAATAGCTTTACAGCCTCTCTACACCTACAGTAAGCTATAAAATGTTCCTGTACAGTCACGAAAAGTGCACTTCTGCACACTGTTGCAGGTCCCTATCAGTCTGTACGGTGACAGCAGGAACCTAAATAGCTTTACAGCCTCTCTACACCTACAGTAAGCTATAAAACATGCCTATGAAATCATGAGAAAAATCGCGAAATGTTCTGCCTGCTGCAATTTAATATTCCGAAAGCACATATATTTCAGAATTCGGCAACTCCCGCTACAGTACACCGCGACCCCCGAGACTGTTTGGATCCACAGCTTAAGAGGTGAATGTCACCAATTTTCTCCACGGTGCAGTCAATTTCTCTGTGGTATCACAGACTTTTGTAAAATCTTAAGATCGATCACCTTCTTAATAAAACATGGCTACCGGGCACAGTCCTCAGCAATATCACAGCAGTTCACATCTTCGTAATGTACTTCTGTCGGACGAATTTTAATATTATTTTCACCTACACGCCAAGGTCCAGTTATTAGCCTTTCCCACGAAGAAATCGGATTAGAATTGTGTATGCATTCCTCATTTTCCTCACTTGCGCTATATTTCCCGTCAATCTCTTCATTTAAATATTATTTTCATAAATATAGGTAAAGACTAGACATCTTGACTCTCAGTACATAATTTAATCGAATCTTTTGTTATTTATCGCATCTTATATCATAATATCTCCGTCAGGATCTTGTTCCCAAAATCCTTAGACTGTTCCTACCTCAGAGTACGAGATAAAGTTTCACACCAGCCCAGGACATCATATAAAGTTTTAAAGATAAGGTAAATGGTAAAGCTATCTCTGTAACAGGTCATCAAGGCTCATAGGGTTGTGGGACGTCGAGGCTTCCACATTTTCTCTAGGCAATTGGCTTACAGATGGCGGTGAGGTTGTCAGTCTCACGCGCCGGCCGCCCTTTACCCCTAAGAAGATTCCTGGTATTCATTTCTGTTAGAGGCTGAGTCGACCATAGGGCCAGAATGCGGCTGGAAGGATTAGGTAAATTGAGAAAATCCAATGACCTCATCGGGTTTCGATCCCGCGACCTTCGGGCTTGTAGCATAGTGCCTCAACCAACTACGCTACCGCGTGCCCCTTTATGTCACAGTACATAATATATATACAGTACAGCAGTTTCGTGTTCTCGTTCATAAATATAAGACTCGATCAACTGAAACCCGTTCATGGACTGTTCTCGACCAAGCATAAATGTCATTAAACCTAGCCCCCGTGGGAGTTTGAAAGGTATTCCTCACCAGCGGATGAATCCCCTCCGAAAAGACCGCCCTGAGCTGCTGGTACCACTGCAACGCCGCCGATGTGACGTCGTCGAATATAATCTATGAAGGGAGTTTATTTGAACATCTACCTTCAAAATATTGTGGCATATGGACCTACTGCTAGGCAAAGACTGCGGAATAAGCAACTATACAACAGTCACTACGACGTAACGGCTTCGCAAACAAGCATGTTTCCACGGCAACAATTGCAGAAATAATATAAAGGTGTTTTCTGTGCGGCCCGTGCCGAGATGTTATAAGCAGGACAGTGAGTGAGAGTCAGCTCAGTTGAGTTGATATAGTTGGTTGGTGAGTGAGTGAATGAGTGAGTCAGTAAGTGAGATAACTGCTGCGGTTCAGTTGTGAGAAACTGAAAACTGAGGCACGGGGATAGTTCGGGAACCGAGAGTAATGGGAATGTCTGCCTTTGGTAACCGTCAACAGACAACGACCGGTGAAGACAAAGCAGGCTGAGAAGACTAAAGTTCGTTCTCTAATGAACTGTGGAGTGTGTGAATTAGCGATAGCGCTATAGTTACTTGAAGTTACGATCAGTAAGTCTTCAATAAATCCAGTTATTAATCCAAACCCTATCTGTAGTCACTCTATCACGTTACAATATTGTCACGTGTATTACTGACTATAGACACGGGTTTGGATTGGCGAATAGATTTATTGGATATTCACAAGTCGTAACTACAATTAGTTCCTACTCTCTCCAGATTACTGTAATTATAACACATAAATAAAATCTTCTATATCTGCTTTCACTTGTCGTTGCTAGGTAACAGATCTCAGCAATGGCTATTGCTCTGCAAAGTTTCTCTATCTGTTCTCTGGCAACGGATTTTAACACAGGAACTATAACTGTCACGCTCCAGATATCACTGCACTACAGCACACATAAAGTCTTCACAGTGCGACTTCTTATTCTTCTCCTACGAACCTCCCGTGGCTATGTCATACGGAGGACTGACTCGTAGCGCCCATTATCTTCAAGATAACTCCTCTGCACGGACCCCACAGAAAACACCGTCTTCTCTTGTTAGGTATGCGTGTTTACAGATTTGTTGCATGGAAACAGACGTCCTATTTTTCCTTGCGTTCGCTTGGCGCAGACCGCATAGAAAACACAGTTTCCCCTATACTGCTATGAAGTTTTTAAGAGAGGGTGTTGACCGACCGTCGCACAGAAACGGCAGTTCTTCTATTGGTGCCTGGAATCGTTGCAATGAGAATGTTTACGGATATTCCTCTATTGTTATGGAAATGGCCCATATGTCACAATATGTTCCGTTACTAAATGTAAAACCAGGTATTAAGAAAAAGTGCGCAAAGTGTAACTGCTACAAGACAGAACACGAAATGTGTGAGCTGAAACGCTAGATAACCTAAAAGAAGATTTCGTATCGTAAATTTTATTTCTTCGAGGCTCTAAATATTAGCAGTATTGTTCTTGAAAATTAGAATATACAAAACTATAATATTTCCCGTGGTTCTGTATGGGTGTGAAACTTGGTCTCTGACATTAAGGAAGAAACATACGAGTAAACCGAGGGTGTTCGAGAACATGGTGTTGAGGAGAATATTTGAACCGAAGAGAGATGAAGTGACAGGAGGTGGGAGAAAACTTCATAATGAGGAGCTTCATAACTTGTGCTCTTCTCCAAGTATAATTAGAATGGTAAAGTCAAGAAGGATGAGACGGGCAGGGCATGTAGCACGAATGGGGGAGAGGAGGAATGCATTTAGGATATACGTGGGAAATCCAGAAGGGAGGAGACCACTGGGAAGACCAAGACGTAGGTGGGTGGACAATATTAAATTGGATCGTAGAGAGGTAGGATGGGATGATACGGATTGGATCGATTTGGCTCAGGATAGGGACCAGTGGAGGGCTCTTATGAACGCGGTAAATTGCTGGAAAGTCCTTGCGTAGCTGCACAATTAGCAGCTTCTCAAGAAGGGCTCAGTTGCATGAATGAGTGAGCGATGAGTGATAGCCCAACAATACCTCGATTGTTGCTTGCGAATCTTTTTGCCGCGGGAACGTGTTTACTCAGCTGTTTCCTACCAATAGACGTCTAAGTGACTCCTCAGTTCCGGCCTTCAGGCGTCATCCCCCAATACTGGTTCATTTATGGCTTTATCAACGTCACCGTCAGAAGCTCAGGCGATACAGGATAACGCGACAGGGACGGTCGTTAAACAAAAAAATGTAAAAAAAAATATATGGAAGCAAGATATCGTGGCCTACTTTGATGTATTCCTCAGCATTTGTACGGAGGGACTACTAAAACCCATGTCTTGGGGCCTGCATTTTAACCACTCGAATTTAATGCTTAATCTTGTCCTATGTAGAAACCTAACGACTAAAACACACAAAACTATACATGTTAGTCCTGTGGGTGCGAAATTAACTTACTTGAGAAGGAAGTTTCGTGGGGCATATGGACCTCAAAAAGTTTCACGAACGAGCCATAATCAATGTAAATAGTCACCATATTTTTGAACAGTACTTTCGTGACGTAGGCTTGCAAGGACAGTGGCTGATCTCCATAGGGACTTATAAATTACACTGTGAGCCAGCATTCTGCTTTAATTTCTGGTATCAACTGGGGGCACACGGTAGCGTAGTTGGTTGAGGCACTATGCTGGAAGGTAATGGGATCGAAACCCAATGAGGTATTCTTTTTTCAATTTACCTAACCCTTCAGCCTCACTATCTCCTTGTGGTCGACTGAGCCTCTAACAAAAATGAGTACTAGGAATCTTCCTGGGGTGGGGGTAAAGGGCGGCCTGTGTGTGAGGTTGACAACATAACTGCCATCTATGAGCCGATTGTCTAGAAAATGTGGGAGCCTAGACGTCTAACAACCCTATGGGCCTCCACGGTCTGTTACAGGGATAGCTTTACCTACTCCTGGTACAAACTTATTTCCAAACTTGAACACACTCAAGTCTTTATGTCCAAGCTCCATTACTTTCTTTTTTGATTATTTTATAATCCTGTATCAGCTGCTCAGGTAGAATGAGACAATACAGAGTGACTTGAAATAGACCTGGAAGCTTCCATCTTGTCGTCGTATAAGTTGAGATAAGCACAAAGCTATCAGTAGAGATAACTCGTCTTCGAGCCGACATTCGAATAACGAACGTTCAGGAAAATAAATAATTTTGATATTTATTTCAAGAATTTTCTATTGGAAAAACCACTGGATTTATTTAGTATTCTAGTGGCCAGAGAGTTCGATTCCCGATGAAGTCACCGGATTTTTTTTTCTTCAATTTACCTAATCCCTCTCAGCCGCACTATTGCCCTGGGGGTGACTCAGTCTCTAACAGAAATGAGTACCAGGAAGGCTGATAACCTCACCGGCATCTGTGAGCCGATTGCATAGAAAACGTGGAAGCCACAAGGTCTCACGGCCTGCATATCGTTAATTTTAAAATTGTTGTGGTTTAGTGTAAGACAAAAAAGCACCAAAAATATTACGACACTTTCAACAGACGAAAAAATCATAATTTAACGTTATATTAACGCAGAAGATCATGCGGGTACATCATGGCGCATAAGCTAGAGGGTGCTGCAATAAGAATCGCGATGACTGTACAGTTCCCTCCCGCGCACTTCCTGTCGTCACACAAAGTACAGGAAATGAACGCTGAGAAAGTACAATAAAGAAGTACACATGCAGACGTGTAGACAGTTGATGGCACTCCACAGGATGCATACGTGATGACGGGACTAAATGCCTCATCACCCCGGGCTCTGTCCTCGTCTCTTTCTCGCACTCGTCGGTGCTATGCAAGAGCAAGGGAAGTGCTTCTGCGTGGTCCGCCGCGCGCATCCCATCTGTCCGGCCGGAGACACTGTATCTAATGCGACACACAAGCTTCAGCGGGCCTGCACTAAAGTAAGGTAAAGTTGTCCCTGTGCTTAACTAATTAACCTCTATGCCATGGATACGTATGGAGGAATGGATGTAGAGATCCACGTATTCTTAATCTCGGCAGTAATCAGTAGTGGCCAGCTTCACGCCTCGGCTGCTTTAACTCAAGGGAAAGAACACTCGCTACCCATTGGATAGGAGGCTGGGTGAGCCCCAGAGCCGGTCTGGACGACGCGGAAAGAAAAAAAATTCGCCCCAACCAGGACTCGAAATCAGACCCGACGGCCAGTCGCCATACCGACTGAGCTCTCCCGGCTCACCCGAGCTGTGGACTTCATATAATACTGCACAGTGAAGAGGAAAAACAAAGGAAAATAACAAATATATAAGATTTGAGGTTCTCACGCCGGTAGTTATGGAGAGTCTTATATTCAGGGGTACAACGCCGTCTAGCCCGCTGGAACTCAACTGACGTTTCGGAGGAAAATGTAGTCTCCGTCTTTTAGAGTCGAAGGACAAGCCAAGAAAGAAACCAGCATCAAGCACGTAGCAGTCAGAGCTAATAATATTATTAGATAAAAATGATAAGATAGCTACGGGAAAAAAGTAAGGGGCGGAAGTAAAAATAAGCAAGGAAACTAAATGAAACCCTTCCTCTTACGTACGAATATTCGAGAAACGTGCCTCTATCCGTCACTAGTCCGAAAACAAAACACTTGCAAATAGCAACATTGCAAAGTGAAGCACATATTCTATTAAAATGATCCTCATATATATATATATATATATATCGACGTATAAAGCATGTAATGGTGAGGTGAGGGTTCAGAAATTATATAATTTCGGGTTGCCATAACGAACTGTATAGTTTTACATGATACATGAACGTAAATTGTGTAGTAGGTCACGAACGGCCGAGCAGTCTTTGGCTCCAATATATCTGTGTCTGCTCTGTGAGTACTGACGACATCTTTATGTGGATATGTGAAATGTTGTATACCATATAATGAAGACGGTTTGTGACAGATTATTTGTGAGTGTGATTCGTGAGAGATGACGACGTTTGAAGCGGTGTTTTCTGTGCGGTCCGTCCCGAGGCTATGCAACGATCGTTCAAGTGACTAGACTGCCGTTGTAGCGGAAACTATTAGAAATAGGGTATAATCTGCTGTACTGAGCCTAAACTGACAGAGGCCCTATATATTTTTATATGCATATATTAACATGTTTAACATGTAAACGGTAAATATCATTTACATTATGACAAATGGGACCGCATCTGTCGTCCAGTGGTCACAGTTCCTGGCTACAGATTCAGAGGTCCCGGGTTCGATTCCTAGCGCTAACAGATTTCCTGAGAACTGGTGGGTCTGGAACAGGGTCCACTCAGCCTCTTGAGGATAACTGTAGAGCTACTTCAAGGAAATAGCGGCTGCGGTCTAGAAAACCGAGATTAACGGTAGTGGCGATCCGTTGCGCTGACCACCCGACAACCTCTACCCGCTAAAGTTGGCATTAACTTCGCCGACAAGCGGCAGTCGCTCAGTCGGTATAGTTCGTTTGCGGACTACAGGCCACTAATTTGTTCCGTTTTATGACAAAAACTTACTACTTCAGACAATGACTCTGACAAAAGACATGCCCGTCATCTCGTCAGTGAGGGCGCCCCACATTAACACGACCGTAACTGTCAAATAGTAATAAATATCTGGTCATAAGCCCCAGATGGGGCTCGACACCAAGACTGACTGACTGACCGTCAATTGCACTGTGACTTTTACTCTGACTCTAACTTTGATTGCGGAACAGTCTCGAAACGGCAGTTATAACTGTAGGAGGTTGGTATGAGAAAGCCATCAGCCTGTGAGGACATGATCCTGGGATCAGAGGAACGTCCAATGTTGGAAGCCGCTATTAAGCAAAGCAGCGAAGACCGTGACTGGGAAAACTAGTGTTTGTGTAATTTGTAAAATGTAGTCGTGAGTAGTTTAAAAGTCCAATAAATCTGATTACCAACCCAAACCCCGTCTATATTCACACCCTACCACGTGACCGTATTTTCTCGGAAAAAGGAAGCGAAATTAATTCATTAATGTTATTTAAACACGCTTCGCTTTTTAATGTGTTAATATTTGGTGCAGTTTGCTTCCCTTGTTGAAAATGCGACCGAGGTATTGGTTTCCTTTGAAACAAAACAGCATTATTTTCAAAATCTCACTCCATAAATTCTTCCAACAATTATGCTGTGCAAAGGAAATTATTTCAGTATTGGAGACATCAACGCCGGTGTAGAACACGAACTTCTTATAACCGGCGTCATAATTCTTTTCCATTAAATTTCAAAATTCACATTCTGCACGTACGCCTATGTGCAGCGAAACCGATAAGAACGAAAGAAATACGAAAATAGACCTGTTTTGTACTGATAATATGTATTAATATTTTTTTAGTGTTTGGAAAAAGTTTTCCGTGAACGCATTTTTCATTACTAGCTTGTTCTTACACGAATAAGACTGCAGGCCAGTGGCTTCAAAGGAGGAGGGGACACCCCCTCCCCTTAGGAGACTTGAGAGGATTCTGACGGAGGAGGAGTCGGGTTGGAGGATTCCTCTTGAAATAATATATATTTTTGTATCAGATTGTACTAAAATACTGAGCATCTTACCTGATTTAATCAACTCTGTAAGTACCAATCACATTTATTACTCGAAATATATTTTTAAAAAAGGAGAAAGGTTAGATATAAATATTTTGTGAGACATTATTTGTAGCGAGACAGAGAGCACTCTGTTGTATTTTCGGTTTAAATTTTTCATTGTACTCAGTTTTTTTATACGGGGTCCTAGAGCCACACGTAAAGAATTAATTTTCCTAATTGCAGATAAGAAACTTTGTGAAATACCAATTTTAACTGCTAACCACTACATTAACTTTGGTATCGCTGGGTTCTTTTTCATTTTGAACATTATTTAAGAAGGCTTAAAATATTTTCACATTATCAGAGGGCTATTCTTCTTAAATGTAAACTAGGGCAGACACATGAAGATGTCCTAGAAGTGGATACCTGTACGTGCATGTAGCGCCAGCCAAATGAGAGAAATATCTATCAGACACAAGCCATGCAAACAAACGTCAACATTTTATTTCCCTTAAAAATAAAGAAATAAAACCATTTAATATTTTCAAGCATATTTTTCAGCATACCCAATATTCACCAGACAGAAGGTAAAGCTATCCCTGTAACAGGCCGTGGAGGCCCATAGGGTTGTGAGACGTCGGGGCTTCCACATTTTCTAGACCATCGGCTGACAGACAGCTGTGAGGTTGATAGCAGTAGGCACGGGCTGCTCTTTACCACCAGGAAGATTCCTGGTGCTCTTTTCTGTTAGAAGCTGAGTCGACCCCAGAATCATAATGCGGCTGGAAGGATTAGGTCAACTGAAAAAATCCAGTAACCTCATCGAGACTCTAACCTGCGAGCTTCCGGCTTGTAACAGTGTCCCCAACCAACTACAGATACACAGGTAAAATGATCATAGGTTGCGACACCATGAACAATAATACAGGCACTAGTGCACAGAGTAAAGCTTGTTTCAATAAAACATGAAGTGATGTTTGGTGAAGACAAAAGTGGTGGCGTTATGTCAGAAAGACTAGGCGCTGCTACTAAAGGGTAACCTGCCGGGTAAAACTACATCTATTTGGCTTTGCCCTTTGAATTAAAACGGGAAATTTTCTACTTGTTTTATCACGGCACTACCTAAATATTTATACTTGAGAGAGTTGAACCCCAGGGACGCATTCGAATACAACGTTCCGTATAATGACTGTCTAAGAGTTAGAAAAAGGTGAAGCTATTCCTGTAACAGGACGTGAAGGCACATAGCTTGTGAGACGTCGAGGCTCCCACATTTTCTAGACAATCGACTCACATGTGGAGGTGAGGTTGTCAGCCTTACGCGCCGGCCGTCTTTTACCCCCAAGAAGTTTCCTGGTACTCACTTCTGTTAGAGGTTGAGTCGACCCCACGGCCATAGTGCTGCTGGAAGGATTAGGTCAATTGAAAAAAAACCACCTCATCAGGGTCTAATAGAGTTAATGGCCCATCTATATCTATCTATGGCTCTACAGTCATTTGTTTGATCTGGGCAGCTTCTTCAGTTCTTTCATCTTTTACACAGTCGGTAAGACTCTTTGAACGGGGGATCAGCCCATCACAAGACCACTACCTACACACAAAGGACATCACAAACACAGAATAAACGCACAAAGACGTCCCTGCCTTGAGTGGGATTCGAACCCACGATTCCAGCTTTCGAGCGGGCGAAGACAGTTCATGCCTTAGACCGCGCGGCCATTATGACTGGCAGTTAATTGCCTAGTGGCCTATAAATAGAAACTAAATGACGCAGAATATCATGGTACGTCAACCATGCATGTAGCATGAAAGAGTAATGCAACTGATTAATTATACGGAGCAGAATCGAACTCGGAAAATTAACAGTCGCTGATGGAGAAATTTTCCAGTGTTACGGAGTCGGAAAAATCATCACCATATTCACAACAACCCACCGTTGAAAGCAACCTTAATGCAACTAATTTCAGTTTACATCCACCTTACTTATAATACTCATTTTAATAATATCCTCCCATGCGGTCACATCATTTGCTGTTTTATTACTGATATTCTGTACATCTTTCTTATTTGGAAGCATGGAGATTCGTCCCAATCATTAGTATCTCCTTACCAGACTACATGGTGTCATACGCCAGACAAGTGGTTTGCAGGCTCTTTTGGTATGAAGCACCGTTTGTGTTATTCCAAATATATGTCTGCGCCCCTAACCTATAAAAATGTGGCGCTAAAGCACCAGAAAATAAATACTATAGAACCTTAATAATAATGATGAAGTACTTATTGTAGTATAATCTGTATATTTGGTGTTACCGCAGCGGTGATTATGACATATACTCTCACGTGTAGGGGTGACTATAAGCGGGGTGTGGGATGGCGACTGGTTGTATTGACCACTCACACACACCACTCGGAACTTCAAGTAATTAGAGCGCCACCGCTAATCTCCATAATTCACCACAGCACCCGCCAACTTTCTCCAGCATGTTGTGTCTTCATCAGCCATTCCTTGGCAATGATTTCTAACAATGGTTATTCTTCTACTTCCATGCTCAAATCCCGTATAGAACTGACTTTCAACTGACTAAGGCCCAAGCCCTCTCCTCGTTTATAACTTTTAGGCACGGACCACGTAGAAAAAACAGCTCTTCCATTGTTGTAGTTCAACTGTTGCATTATTAAGAATCTGCTGCCTAGCAACGGGAACATATTTGCCCAACCGTTGCGTAGAAACGGTTCTGGTATATCCGCCTATCTCGCGGTAGTCGCAGAGTAACGGCTCTACAAGCCACAATACTGTCTTATGGAATGTGACGCCGTGTAGACCGATAGAAATCCACCGAGGGCTTCTCGCTGCGCTCTTATTCGACTAACTTTTCGATCTTGAAGACGGAGACAGTACGTTTCTCCGAAACGTCGGTAGACTTCTACCTGACTACATGTCGTTCCATCCCAGAAGGTAGTACATTTCTACGTCTGCAATCTAACGTGATAGTTGTATCGGTTTAGGTCTCTGGAACCTGGAGGAAGATTCACGGTTTTCCTGGGGTCCGAGGTCCCCACATTACTAAAATCTGATCCAGGAAACCATATTTAAATGTTCAAATCTCAGATATTGGAGCCGGGATAGCTCAGTCTGTATAGCGACGAGCTTGATTAGTAAGCGGTCGGAGTTTGAGTCCCGGTAGAAAAGAATTTTCTGCAAGTCGACCAGACCGCTTCTGGAGCTCACCCAGTCTCCTCTTCAATGCGTAACGGGGGTTCTTTCGGCGGGGATAAAGCGGCCGGAGCAGCGTCAGCCGACCAATCACCTCCATATAGTGCCGATATCAAGAAAACCTGGTTCTACACACCCCCTTCCCCATATACCTTTATGGAATAGTGATTGATTAATTAATTAAGCACAGGGGCAACTTTACCTTTGTTTCCTTTTCACAAAATCTCAAACATACACGGCCTCGTCAACTGGGCACTTCCCATACAAACGTTATTTTCAAAGTAGTTAAGTTCGCAAAGAATCGACCTGCGAAAGGACACACCGTCCTGTTCAAATAAACAATCTCCCATTAATGTTTCATAATATTACGACTGCCTCTCCCCCACCGACTGCCACTCACAGCAACGTTCGGTATATTTGTGTGGGCATGTGTATTCAGGCGCAACCGGCAACACGCTGTACGCGTTTCACATCCACAGTCTGTCTTCTTGGTTCGGGTCGTTCAGAAGGCTGTGTCCGGTAGGCCGTCATTCTGAGTTATTGATTATGCCGACTCTAGCGCTCTTGCTTATAGGAGCAGCTGCTACTTGCAACACACTGCATGTCGGATCTGCATATATCATGGTCACAGGAGTCATACAGGTGGCCCGTTGGTAACTACAACAAATTCACGGGTTGACGTATTCAAAAACTCTGCAGCGAAACTGTAACAGAGTTCCAGGGCACAATAAATGGGCGTGAATCTGGCAGATTCTAAAGGGTTCTGACGATGGTGTATAACACTCAAAATTGCTGGGTTTTTATTTTTTAACTTTTTCCATCGTCCTTTCGTTGTATATTGAAGCTCCGAAAGGAGAAACAACTTGACATTAACACAGATCCTTAACGAACCATACAAAAAATTGGGAAGTAACGCTGTCTGGCCCTCAGAGGCCAGTCACCCACGCACCAGTCTCCCATTATGACAGAAGAGACACGAAGACACAAACCTCAGCAGTTCAAGATTTTAAATATTAAGAACATTAATTATATATTTAAGATTTGAAGTTTTCACGGCTGTGACTATGAAGAATGTCATATTTTGGGATGTGACACCGTATAAATATTTTGTTAACCGACGTTTCGGAGGAACGTACGGCCTCCATCTTCAGAATACAAGAAATCCACAAGCGATGAACCAGCGTGAGCAGGTGTCTGTAGTCTACAGACCCTGAAGATAGAGGCGATGTGTTCCCCCGAAACGTCGCTTAACAAAATATCTACACGGCGCCACATCATAGAAGACGGCATTTTTCTTTAATAATAATATTATTAACTAAAACATCTTCTATGTATTACGATCTATGTAACAGCAGTTCCCTAGCCTGTAGTTACTGCCTTCTGCAGATGGTCACGACTGACTGAAACATGTAGAGGCGCTATGTAAACAAACATATGCTGAGTCACACCGGACGGTGTTGTCAAATCATTTCTTAAGAATCTCCTAGTGTGACGGACAAGAATGAATATGGAGAGATGAAGAGGAAAATCATCAAAAATGAAAAGAAAGTAATAAAAGGAATTACATTCGATTAGTATGCAGTGCACTAGGATTCCTCACATAAGTGTTGCCTAAGATAGCCTTATAAGGCCGAAACATGCAGCATTATAATAATGCATATATATATATATATTAATAGTTTTATATAACATCTTATACATATAACAACCACTGTGTCATATTAAAGTGTGAATCAATGTTATTGATTGTTGCGGTATAGAAGGAACATTTGGTTTACTATAAGCGGAACCTCAATCCAATATGATGCTTAAATATAATATTAGAATGAATACAGTTTAAAGTATGCGTCTTTGTAAACTAGTCATCCATCAAGTTACTTATCACTCAACACGCGCGCAACATTTGTTATACACAATGCCAACCTTCTATTAGATAAATACTTCAGAATTTAATATCAAAATATACGAGTAGCTAACAAAACAAATTATGTAAATGCTCATATAACAGGCTGGATAAAAAAAATAGTTTTGATCTTACACAATCTTTAATAGAGACTTCATTTACAGCTGCCCAACACGAACAATTCTGTCCACTGATAATATCACTTGCCCAATTTTTTAATTCGCTTAGTGGGTGGTGGAGTCCAACTGGGTCCACTCGGCACGGCTTTCACTCATTGGCCTATCGTAGCCTGCCCCGGGTGATTATGATGATGGAGAATTTGGTGGAATGAAGATTGGCAGGGGAAACCGAAGTTTTCGGAGAAAACTCGCCCCAGCGCCACTTTGTCCACCACAAATCCCACTTGACCAGACCCGGGATCGGGAAGCCATCGACTACCGCTTGAGCTATGGCGCTACCTCCAATCACTTGCCCAAATGAAGAGCAGAAACACTGGCAGTCCCATGGACTCCCTTAACCCAGTCGTTGTCAGACTGTAAGCACGCACACGAATACGGTAAACGCTGCACATTATGAACAGAATTCTCAGAAATGCAGCACTACCGCTATTTCAATGTGTACACTTAAACACTTGTCACTGTGAAGCAGATGTTCAATTTTTGTCCCTACGTCCTCGTATGAATGCCATTATTAAGTCACAGGCTGAAGACAACTTCGGTGTTAGCATCTAACTGTCCTCACACTCGGTACATGAAACTCAACAACTTAACTTCCCTCTAAGTCTCTATAAATAATCTTCAAACCATACTTTGTTCTTATCGTCAGCTTGCCAAAATTCAACTGTTTTCCATCTTTATTTGTGCTTTTTTTTCAGTTATGGTCGTCCCCCCTGCCTTGTAAGGAAACATGGCTTCTCCTTCATGATCCCTCCCATTTCAATTGTTTCAGAGCCCCCCACCATTTACATTCCATATTGAGCACAGAACAGACCGAAGTTCTATTTTTTAAACAAGAACTTTTGATCTGAGTACCTCCCTTTACCCCTCAACTCTATCCAATCGCTTGTAATGCCGAAGGGTGGCTTTGCCAATCATATGGGGGTGCAAACATGGGAGAGGTATTAGCCGGAATAATCAGCTGCGTAACCATAGTAACGTCCCCTCCCACAAGCCCTACATCAAATTCGTACCCTCAAACACTCCCCAAACCTCCCTCCCACTGAAATGCTTTTGCTGTTGACAAGGGTAGCAAAACGACGTCCACCCTTCCGTTTCCATCTCCCATATGTTTACCTGGTCTGCCACCATGTAGTTCAAGCTTCGTTCAATAGATGGCTCTGCTATCCATTATTAACTATAGGGAAACAGTTCGTTAAACTATCACCAGGTGGTTTCGAAGCGAGTAACAAAAAGCACATCCTATAGCAGCCACATACCAGTTTCAAAGGCGTCAATTCGGTAATGATTTTTCCTTATAATTACTGGGTTTTTGGACTCTGTCTATATTCAAGTAGTCTAAAAAATAGAGAAAAAGACGTTTCGGAAACTGGATCTTCCGTCCTCATAAGAGGCTGAGGACACCTAGTCTGTTGGATCAATTAGAAAGAGCTAACCTCAGTCACTGGGAGTGATATACACCATCGTCAGAACTTTTCCTTAATTTCTTATTATTCTGTCGACACAGTTCTAATATACGCACACAGTGCGTTTGCATGTACTACACGTTTCGACCTACTGCGGCCATCATCAGGTATATAGAGCTTTTAAAATCGGCTCTTCTCTTCTTGCGTGCATGTCTGCTACGGCCATCACGTGACGGCTACTAAGCCACTGCCTAGCAATGGTCCTCTCTGCAGAGCCGTTCCCTAGCAACAGCTGTCTCTGCTGGCTTCACATTTCTCGCGTTGAACAAACATACCACAATATCCTAAACATGAAACTGAGTAGTGACTAGTAGACTTATTGAAAAGAATATTCATGTGATCCAAGCTATCGAAGGCACACGTGTGATTGCAGTGGACTGTACCAAGAGGAAGTGACGTAACAGGCAGTCGTGACCAGCCTGCACATGACGTCGGCCCTCAACACAAGACCTGCTCCTTGATGATACAATTACGTGTATATTGAAATATAACGGTCAGTAAGGGACAACAAGTGTCAGGTTCAAATATATTTCTTCTTATCTTTAGGGCGAGACAAAGCTGAGCCCCCAAAGACAACGGGCTAGCGGGCCCATTGTACCAGTCCCAGACGACCGATGAGATAAATTAGGCATTAAATATAATGAGAATTGGAAGGGGAAACCGAAGTATTTCGAGAAAACGTAACCCAGCGCCACTTTTCCCACTTCAAATCCCACGTTATCTGACCGGTGAGCGAACCCGGGCAGCCGGGTCATGAAACAGATACGGCGTTCTTTGAAGCGACCCATGGCGCCAAATGGACCATGCCAGACACAAGAGTTTCAACAGGAAGCGACTGAATAAAATTCAGTTAGTTGCAAAACAACTTCCATGATACCACGTAAGAATTCTGGTTCCCAGAGAGGTAGTTATGAAGCGCTATGTCTTCTGGGATATAATGACGTGGAGTCCTTTGAAAGTCAACCGACGATTCGTAGGAACATGTTGCCTCCATGTTCAGGGACGAAGAATAATTCAAACAATAAAGTAGCATGAAGCAGGTATCAATCAGATCTCTGCTTCCTACTCAACCCCGAATATGGAAGCGACATATTCGTTCGAAACGTCTGATTTTCAGCAGACCACATGAAGTTATAGTCTAATTGATAGAACGCTTTATGGATTTGTGTTATTTCCACATTTAGAAGGTGGTAAGTATTTAAATATAAACAACAGGTTTTCTCTGCACATTAATAAAAACGGGTAAATGGTTAAGTTGTCCCTGCGCTTAATTAATTAAGCATTATGCAGTGAAGACATACAGGGGATTGGAGGTGTAGCCCCACAATTTTTCACCTCGGCACTAGATTATCTGAGTGGTCAGCTTCACGCTCCGGCCGTTCGTGGAAATGTCCCTCGGTACCCATTGGATAAGAGGCTGTGTGGGACCCAGAGCCTGTCTGGACGTCTTGGAGAAGAAGAAATCTCTTGTTAGTACCAGAAATCGGACCCCGACTGACCAGCCCGTCCCGAAAAAGTCCTGTGACAACTAGGGATAGTCACGTGCTTCGGTTTGAAAATACAGGCTTGGCTCAACAGAACTCGGGTACCGGCGACGGGGAGCTGTTGTGGTGGCAGGAGGCAAGGCGCTCTTCAGCATTCAGAGTCATAGTCACAGTCACAGTCACTGTACGGCTGGCGGTTCACTGCCAATCACTTCGTCTTGGCGACAACCCTTTGAGACTCACGACCAGTAATTTTATTTTCAACTGAACGCTTGTGGTTATAGTACTGATATGACATCCTCTCTGATAAGAGGATGGGTATGATATTCAAAACTGCTGCTGGTCCTCGTGAGCGCAGTCATTCTCAGGTTCGAGACCCGGGGGACTCATGACCAGATTTTACTGTCTCAGATTCGAGACTCCGCCAAGCTGAAGGGACAGGTACCCGTATTTATATCCCCCAGGAACATGGTGGCCCTGTTATACCCCCCAAACACTTGGTTCCCTTTTCGTCGCCTCCTATGACTCGCAGGGTTATGGAGGAGGTATCGAACCCCGCTTCCACTGCTCTTCGCCAAATCACTACAGTTGCGATATATCGATATGCTAAGCGGCTGTAAAATCCAAGTCATACGCCCTCATGTATCCACGTAATGGGATTTTATTGTAACTTTAACAAACGGTCTCCGGTTCGTCTTATACTGATTTCGCATGTCCTGGCACAAGAAGAAGTGTAAAGGAATTACTGCAGGAAATGTCAAATAGAATGACCAGACTGTCCAACCATTTTGATTCCTTGCAGGGTGAAGCAGTTCAGAAGGAGACATTTGCAACATACTGGCTGCCAACGAACGGCGAGTAATGGACAGGAGAGGCGTATGATGGGATCGGTCACCTTACTGATGATAGGTGAAGTAGATAACGTTGATGATCGCTTCAAGAACAGAATGTCCAATAAGGAAGCCATAACAAAGACTCTTTCAGCCGTAACAAACATGGCTTGCTTCACACGACACTCGAGTATGGGAGCGTTTGTCACAACACAGATTTTCGCAAAGCAGACATGTAAGACACAAGTGAGGTCCCCATATGATTAACTATCAGCGACACTTTCCTGATAATTACAGTGAAGTCTAAGTTGGCCGCTTTTGGTTCCGCCCAAATGTCACCAACTTACAGAAAATATTAATAAAATCTCCCAACTTTATTTCTACAGTAGATTTATATAGATTCTTAAGGGTGTTTAATATTCAGAATTACTGAGTATTCTTTACATTGTCCATTGTCTGGTGTTCTAGCAAATATAAAAGAACCAACATTTCGGAAACTGGATCTGTTTCCGTCCTCAGGTGAGGAAGAATCAATATAAAAATACGGCCAAAATTAGGCACAGATCTATGAAGAAACGTGGGAGGGGCGGGAATATAGCTCCATGAATTCTTAACAAAGGCGACAATTGTTTAGCCTCACGTCGAGACCGCTTTACTTCTGTAACTGACAGGGTGTGACATACAGTCCTTCTGGAAGCGATGGTAAAGACATCTCTCTTCTTTCCCGGTATATCATTCTTGATGCCATCTATTGACAGAAATACTACCTCCATTAAGAACTAGTCCCGATCTCTTCTACTGTGTCGGTTATAATGCTGAATTGCCGGTACCGATCCAGTCGGTATGTGGCGTGAAAGTGGTTAAAACATGTATCTTCTATGAAGAAAGCAGTCTTCTGGGATTTGGCACCGTGTATATGTGGTGTTAACCGGTAACGGTTCTCACGGTCTCTTCGCTTGCAGATTTCTTATATTTTTTCTTCTACCCTGAAGATGGAGGCAATTCGTTCCTCCGAAACGTCGGTTAACACCACATATACATGGTGCCAATCCCAGAAGACTGCTTTCTTCATAGTCACCGCCGTGAAAGCCTCAAATATTACATGTATCTTCTATCTTAAACAGAAATCAATGTCACGTGAATTTTAAGAATTACACGGTAAAATAGTGTCAAGTTTAGAGTGACTATAGACGGGGTTCGGATTAGTGACTCGATCTACTGACCACTTATACACTGACGACTCGTGACTACACTTTAGGGATCACTGACACACACAAACTAATGTTCTCAGTGTATTACAGACTCCACTAGCCGCTTCCTGGTAATGGATTTTAATACAGTAACAATAGCAGTCTCACTGAATTACACACTTCAAATACCAAACATAAAGACTTCTCTTCACAGCCGGATTTTCAAACGAGCACTATTGCAACTGAATTGGTTGCCCCAAATCGTCCCGGTTATAATATTTCGGCATGGAGCGCTTGTGGCTCCCTATCTACTGTTGTCTGTCTCGCTCGTTTCGCTGCCGTTGCCTAGAAACGAACGTTGTTTCAGAGCCGCTCCCTAGCAACAGCTCATTCTCTAGCTCCACAGTTACTGCCTTCAGCAAGTATGCCACACTATTTTATACCCGTATGGAGTATATGGCTTGCTATTTCTGTCAACAACAGAGTTTGGGAGAAGGCGGTGTATACTTATACTGTTGAATTTCCTTGCATCAGTGGCACTTCTAGCGAAGTCACTACCTCTATACAAAGGTGTGCTTTAGAAATTGCCACTCGTTGAGCTGGTCAAGAAATCCCCTGATGTTTCATTTATATGTTCATAAGGGGCCCTCTCTGATCCTGTCCTTAGCCAGATAAATCCAATCTACACCTTTAAATCCTGTGTCTGTAACAATGGACATCAAGACCAATACTTAGTGCAAAATGTTGAATGACAGTTTCTGAAGATAACTTATAAAGCCAATTTTCCTGCTGCAGGCTTCTAATCCTACAGACATATTACGTGTATTATTGTTATTACTATTATTATCATCATTGTGAATAATTTATATAATTTAAGTACAAATGCTGTATACATTAAATTTATCTGTTGAAACGCCTCTGTGGTCTAGCGGCCAGAGTTCCTGGCTACAGATCCAGAGGTATCGGGTTCGATTCCCGGCGTTGCCAGATTTTCCGAGAAGTATTGGGCCTGGAACGGGGCCCACTCAACCTCGTGAGGATAACTGAGGAGCTATTTCAAGGAAATAGTGACTCCGGTCTAGAAAACCGAAATTAACGGCCGTGGGGATTCGTTGCGCTGACCACGCGATACCCTCTATCCGCAAAATTTGACACTAACTTCGTCGACAAGCGGCAGTCGCTCGGTCGGTATAGCTCGCTTGCGGACTCAAGCCAAGGAGTTTTTTTAATAAGATGCTAGTGTCGATCCAACCGCATAAGTTTGCGCGTCTCCCATAAAGTAAAAAGTAGAGCTATCCCTGTAACAGGCCGTCCAGGCCCATAGGGTTGTGAGACGTTAAGGGTCCCACATCACCTTGACAATCGGCTCAAAGATGGCGGTAAGGTTGTCAGCCTTACGCGCCGGCCGTTCGCGCGTCTCCCATACTGTCATTAATGCCTGTAGAAATATAAAAATTGCGCGTTATGGTACTCTACAATGACATAACGTTCATACCAAGTTTCGTAAAAATCGGCTAACTGGTTCTAAATTTGAAACGGGGACACAGAAATGTAATTACGTAATTTTATCTTTTTTCGTCATGGAAGAGAAGCTAGTTAGAAATGCATTCGGAAAACATGCCTACTCTGGGGCGGAGTACAGTTTTCACATCACATTTGCATCAGTCTGCGGGTATAAAATCAGATAAGACTTTACATTTCGCTGCGGATTCTTTAGAACTTAACGGTTGGCAACCCTGCGAAACTTCAAAGAAGGATTATTTAGAGCCAAGCGAACGGCCAATTACACCCTGAACACTGGAAAATCATACCAACTTAACATATAAAAACTCTGTATAAATCACTATAGCTCGTACCTCACAGTAGACATTCATACATTAGACGCCTCCATTTTTGGAGTAAATTATCTTTTACTAAATCAGAGACAAAAAGCGTTCTTTACTCTGGGAAGTGCTGCTTGGTCTTGATAAAAAATGAAGGGGAAACGGGTTTTAACCGTGGTACAAGGAGCGTGTGAAGTTGGTAGATAGCTCGTCTTGAGAATGGCTCCGGACACACTTTACTGCCTAAGAGCAGGTTGTCATATTTCAGTGAGGTTAGCTCTAGAACAATGAGACATCGAGGCTGTACAAGCGCAAGGCGAACTCATGCGGTGTGTACAGGCTCGAATTGACGGAAGGATTGTTTAATTATCCGGAACACTGAAGTTATGTTTATGGTGAAGACATGTAAGCCCTCCATCATAGACGCAATGGTTAGGATCTCCCCTTTTTGGCCCTCCGAACAGTTTGCTCATTATACAGACAGCAGCCCTCCACAACTACTGACAATTTTCCATAAAATAACAATGAAAAGGCATAAGGAAAGCAAAGGGGATACGCGGTAGCGTAGTTGGTTGAAGCACTATACTACAAGCCAGAAGGTCGCGGGTTCTATTCCCGGTGAGGTCACTGTATTCTTCAATTGACCGAACCCCTTCAGCCGCACTATGTCCCTCGGGTCAACTCATCCTTGAGACCGACGTCCCTCGCCAAAATTATTCAATTAAGGGTATGAACAACTAATGCACTGTTTCACACCACGTGAGACGCTCCTCCGGCGAGATACCATCCCGGGACCGTCTCGTTGTAATTCAGCTATTGTCCTGCTTAGGCTTAGGGTGTCACTGTTGTCCCTAACGTCGCCTGTTTGCTCCTGGTGTCATACAGCCATGAACTGACCTTGTGCGAGACCGGCCAGGAGGGTCTTGGGTTCCCTGCTCTTGTGCCTTGAAGACCTAAAAAAGTTTACGGGCTTCTCGAAAAATACGAATGTAGGTCAGATGCCGGGCTCGAACCTTGGCTTTCTCTTTTTATGTTTCTATTTTTTTCGTTTTTTAGGCCAACTGAGGGACTGGTAAAGAGAAAAAAGTCAGTTATAGGGAGCTGAGGAGGACAGTTGTTGAAAGATAGACGGAGAACAGAGAAGTGTTTTACAGTAGGGGTAGCGAGTCGGCGGACGGAGCGGCTAGCTTGGAGAATAATGTAAATATTGATCATTAATGAAACTTTAAATTAAAACTGTAATCCACGGTGTGTTCTGGAGCCCCCGGATTCATAAACCTCGAAGTGTGTTCCACTCCAATCTCCGAAGCACCCGTATCTTATGATTAAGAACTCAAGCTCGAGCGACAGTCATGGCAGCTGTAAGTCGGCGGACGGCTACAGCCTCTAATAGAAATGAGTACCAGGAATCTTCCTAAAGGGAGGCAGACGCGTTCCTGTCTGAGTTTCTTCAGTATCCCCCCACTAATCATTATTCTACCATGGCTTCACACTGATATATCACCGCTCCCCGAAGTGTGCAATGCCCCTGATAGGGCCCCACATTATCATATCATTGGTGTTTAGGGCTGGGTCCATGTTCGATCCTGTAGGTGGTTGCAACACGGGAAGGAATTCATTTGTACATGGCATGCATATTTAAAACTAGGCGTATGGACAGACTGACACTAGGAGCTAACGACAACAGTCCCGAAAATGGAACAAACGGAGGTCCTCATAAAAAAAAAATTCTTCGAAACAGAAAAATGTCGCTTGAAAAACGACACCTTCTTCAGTATAGCATATTTTCTTCTGTGTCACGTGTTTGAGTGACTATCAACGGGGTTTTCGATTGGATATTGGATTTATTGACTACTTATAGGCCGTAACTACAAATAACTACAACATCATCGCAAATTCCAACACTTTACAAATCACACGCAGTTTTCAATCCTGCAGTGCCGTCACTAGCAGTTTCCTGATAACGGTTTCTAACAATGTTTATTCCTCTGCTTCAGAGCTCAGATCCTCTCTGAATGGCTGCTCCCTTCCAACTGAATTATCCTTGCTTCAATCGTCCTCCTTATAACCCCTTTGCAAGGACAGAGTAGAAAACATCGTTTTCAACAGTATCTCTATTGCTGCATCCATATCCGTCGCCGCGGGAACATGATTACCGAGCCGTTGCCTAGAAACGGCTCTACACCCTACAATATCGTCCGGAGACAGGAATTAGTTCTACTGATGTTGTCCGAGTAGGTGTTTTACCTTAGGAAGGAGACAGGGGCCATCTTCGAAACGCTGTTTTAAATAAAAACGGGACAACGGAAAATGGCCAGATAGTCAGTAGCTCTAACTGCACATTGTGTGATTAGGCAGTGCTACATGAATGTGAAGTGGAAGAGGTGGCCTGTGGAGGCAAGAGGGCGGAAGAAGGCGCGATTAGGGACGCTAAACGGAAAATGATGAAGTGCTACGGAATTTTTCTTATATTACCTATGTATGAAAGAGCAGCCTGCATAAATCAGGATGAGTATGACTCCTGTGAGGTCTGGATCTCTTCCTCTCTTTATGCTCTGCTAGGACCAAGAGAATGTATGAACGTAATTTTAAATGGAAACTCTTTATGATGCATTTTTATGAGCCAAAGAATGTGAGAGCCACTTGGTACTTGGACTAATATTACGTCGGACGCTTCTCATTGTGTCAGACAGAGACGACGTTTCGGTATTTCGCGATACTCCCCGAAACACGAAAGAGATAGATTCAATTCTTATTTATTTTCGTGCAAACGTAACAACCCAGAGGCCAATTACGAAGTAAGCATGGTAATGAACAAAAACAACGAAATATATAGAATCAAAATAGAGAAAGCAAAGAAGAAAATATTGTTATTATTATTATTATTATTATTGTCGCGTGTTTCCTAGGTAACGCGACAAGAAACGATGGGTTTCGGATTAGACGAATGTTTATTGGACAATTATTCGTTACACTCACAGATATAATGACTCTCAGAAACGCTCCTCACGTTCCTTCTTCAGTGGCCCTACTCATGCACCGCTCTTCTCGGTGGAGCCTTCATTCCTGGGCATTCCCTTACCGCTCGTTGGATCTTCTCGAACAGTGTTCCTACAGTGTTTCCTACATAGACTCGGCACGGATCATCCACAGAAAACGCATTGCTGCTCGACAACGAATATCATGCATTATTGTCAGGCGTGTCTACCTATGCATTGCCTAGCAATTGACGTCCTATTGTTGCGAATTCGTTGCTGTGGGAACTCAACAATTCGGTCTATGTTACTTAAGCACTTCTCTAGGCAACGGTCTGTTTATGTTTCTTTGTCTAAGAATTTCCGGCCGTTGATCAGCAATGGCCCTTCTATAGTCCGGCCTTCCTGGTGGCACGTCACATTATTATTAAGTGTATAATTGACTCTAGACGAGGTTTTGGCTTGGATATTGAGTTCACCGACCACTTTAACACGTAACTCGTAATTACACTTAATTACAGCACCATTGCTAATTTCCACACTTTACAAAATATAAGAGCATATGTTAAGTTTTCCAGCCTGCTGTGCCTTCACTAGTAATTGCCTGGTAACGGCTTCCAACGACGGCTATTCCTCTGCTTATGGACAGAAGTCCTCTCTAAATTGCGGCTTCCTTTCATTAACTGAGCACTCTAGCAACCCCAACTAATTCTCCTCTTCACAGACTAACTGATCAAGCACAGAGTCAAAGTCAAAGTTACTTTACGACTTTACGACTTGCTTATAACATTTCGGAACGGACCACGTAGGAAACGCCTGGCGCTTAATTAATTAGGCACAGGGATATTTACCTTTACGAGTTAAGACACTACAATATTATGGAGTCGTAAGTGTTTGTCAACTCGTTTGTGTTTCTTGACCGCCTCTGTGGTCTAGTAGTCAGAGTTCCTAGCTACAGATCCAGAGATCCCTGTTTCGATTCCCAGCGCTACCAGATTTTTGAGAAGTAGTTGCTCTAAAACGGGGCCCACTCAGCCCCGTGAGGATAATTGAGGAGCTACCTGAATGGGAAAGTAGCGGCTCCGGTCTACAAAACAGAAATTAAGGGCCGTGGGGATTCGTTGCGCAGACCACGTGGCACCCTCTATCCGCAAAGGTTGGCACTAACTTCGCCGACGAGCAGCGGTCGCTCGGTCGGTATAGTTCGCTTGCGGAATAAAGGCTACGGTGCTTGTTTCCTTGCCTGCGTTTCTTGCTCCAGATACGGAACATCTGAGATGCATCAACGTAGGTCAGGATTCTTATCCTGACGAAGAAACATCGTCAATTTCAAACTTCTTAATTAAGGTGAAGAGGTGAGTTTCCACAAAAAAAAAAACGGACCTGTTACTGCACGTTAAAGCCGTCCCATGGCTCAGGCGGTTATTCGCTGGCTTCCCACAGCGGCGACCATGGTTCGAACACAGGTCCGGTCTTGTGGGATTTGTGGTGGACAAAGTGATACAGGGGCAGGTTTTCTCCAACTATTTCGGTTTCCCCTGCCAATTCTCATTCCACCGAGTGCTCCGCACTCAACTATCACTCGGGGCTGGTATAATAGGCCAAATAATGGCCGACGTCCCGAGTGGAATTAGCCTCACCCCACCCCAAGAAACTAAAAAAAAACAACTGAATATTATATAGATCGGAGATTGAGGGCCGTTTTTCTTTGCCGGGGGGGGGGGTGGAGACTTATCTCTTCGTCTTAATTAAGGAGTTTTAAATTGGCAACATTTCTTCGTCAGGATAAGATCTCTGACCTGCACAGGTGCACGTCACTTGTTATATTGGAGCAGGAAACACAGGCACCTTGACAAAAAGTCCGACTCCAAAATATTGTAACGTCTTAATTTTTTTAAATTCGCTTAGTGGGGGGGTAGAGTCCGGCTGGGTCCACTCGGCACGGCGGCCACTGATTGGCTTATTGTAGCCTGCCCCGGGTGATTATGATGATGGAGAATTTGGTGGAATCAAGATTGGAAGAGGAAACCGAAATACTCGGAGAAAACCCGCCCCAGCGCCACCTTATCCACCACAAATCCCACTTGACCAGACCCGCGATCGAACCCGGGCCGCCGCTGTGGGAAGCCAGCGACTAACCTCCTGAGCTATGGCGCGGCCTTGTAATGTCTTAACTCGTAAAGGTATACTTGCCCCTGACATTAATTCATCAAGCAACTATGAAGACAGATGGGGAAGTTGAGGTATAGCGCCATATTTCCTGATCTCGACAAAAGACAGAGATGGTCAGCTTCACGTTCCAACCTCCTTGCCACCGGGAAATCGCATCCGACACGTATTGGAAAGGTGTCTGGGTGAGCCTCACAACAAGTATGGACGCTGTGAAGTGGAGAAACATCTTTTGTCCCTTCCGGGAATCGAAGCGGAGAAGTAATGTGTTTACTGTGAGGTACGAATTGAATGTAGGAGTTAAGGAGCCCTGATGCGTGATCACGTGAGCCGCTAGGCAGGAGAAACTCGCACCTGCATCCTGTGCCGAACTGGTCCAGAGGCTGCAACAGCCAGACGGCGGATACAGATGTCCTGCATAATGTATGCAGATGGGCTGGCCGTTGGCGAGGACAGAAAGGGTTTACTTTTCAAAAGAAGTTCAGACGGGGCAGACGTAATCTAAATAGGGTAAGGGAGAGAGGGCCTGTCTCAACAAGTCAGGTTTGCAGTCACCTGGGGAACTGTTCACACAAACACACGCGGCATCTTTTCAGAAGTGTATTCCTGGCCGCCCGAAACATCACGACGCGATCAGTACTTACTTTACGCCCTGATGTCTTCCCCAATGCGTTCTCGTGTGAATTAGCGACTTTACTGCCCTGCGGTCGTGATAATATATACTTCACCTGAGCGGAACCACATGAAGTAAGTAAAAATACTTCTGGACAAGGAATTTAGAAAAACATGACATTATTAATGGGTGCTCTTCTGGAAGAAAAAATTAAAAACTTTCGTATTACAATCTGTCTTCTGATATCAATAAGACATGGGGAAACCCCGAACTATCTTCTGCTCTTGATAGGATAAGGGGGAAACCCTGAACTACACGTATCTTCTGCCGTTAGTAAACGAAATAAAATTTTTTATCTTATGTGTGTGAATTATGTCAAGACAACGCCAGGGGCAGGTTAGCTAATATATATAAAATTATATTATCAGAGGGCGCTTGGTTTCTGATAAGCAGCCATTGCGAATCTCCTTAGCCGTATCGTCGAGTCATCTTTACACATGTTGATAAATTTGATAATAATTTACATAATTTAAATTTAATTTAAATAATTAAAATAATTAGATAAAAATTTTAAGTACGAGTGATAATCACAAAAAAGAAACAAAAAACGCCGTGGCCTGTAGTCTGCAAACGAACTATACCGACCGAGAGACCGCTGCTTGTCGGTGAAGTTAGTGCCAACTTTTGCGGATAGATGGTGTCACGTGGTCAAGGCAACGGATCCCCACGGCCGAGCCAACCGTGGTTCCGACAGATAAAAATGAACCGCCGTGCCTTCGTGTCAATAAACAATATAAGAGCAGGCCACTCCAGGCTTAAAGCAAGCCTAAACAGATTTAACTTTGTGACCACGGCTGAATGCGAGTGTGGGGATGGGGCTGCAAAAAGAGGAACATATCTTCCGGGACTGTAAACGGTAGGAGGAGCAACGGGCAACAGTGATGGACATTCTGTCTGAGAGCAGTTAAATAGAATGCCCAGAGTCGGTTACAACGGTCTTAAGGCTAGAGGAAAAAAGATTTCTCCAAGGCGTCTGTTAGTTCACAAAAACATTCCTATATTTACATAAACTGGATAAGTAAGAAAAGTAAAAGAAGTAATTGTACTGATCATTAACAGTAACTCTCAGATTTAAGTTAAGATCTATATGGCCGCGCGCCACAGTTCAAGCGGTTAGTCGCTGGCTCCCCACCACGGAGGCCCGGGTTCGATGCCGGGTCTGGTTAAGTGGGACTTGTGGTGGACAGAGTGGCGCCGGGGCAGGTTTTCTCCGAATACTTCGGTTTCCCCTGCCATTCTTCATTCCAACAATTGCTCCACAATCACCCTCACCTATCATCTGGGGCTGGTACAATAGGCCAGAAGTGGCCGCAGTACAAGGGACTTAGTCCCACCCCACTAGCAATAAAAGTTAAGATGTACACTAAGAATCGCGGGGTGACTGCTATTATAGAATAAGATATTTATAAGTAGGGCCCGGATTTTTATGACCTAAAAACTATAAATATATGCATGCACTTATGACCCAAAATTATGTCAAATATGACCTAAAAAGTGTAAAATATGACCTTAAATATTAAATGGGACATAAAATTTCACAATTTTAATTATAA
>NW_019729900.1:728291-728836 GCF_002891405.2 Cryptotermes secundus | reverse complement strand
TCTCTCTCCAGGTTGATCTTGTTTCAGGGTCCCAACTATAACATTCGCAATATACCGCCCATCTACGTCAGAAGTCTCGTCCAAGGAAACCCATATCTTGTTGTCAGCAACAGATGTTCGAATCTTATTTAACATATATTCATAACATGTAGAGAGATAATTCTTTGTTACGTCGATTCACTTGGGATAGGATGACTAGTGTATGACTCCAAAAATTGTCTGATGGAATATTCGAAGATACCATCCACTGACACAAATCCTTCGAAAATTCCGACCCATTGTTCGTTGAAGAAGGTGAAGGAGAAGAAGAAGAAGAATTGGTGGAACTGCTTTAAAACAACAAACTTTGTCTGCTATCCTTTGCAGATAATCTGCTTAAACATTTACCATGTTTAAAAGTTTTACAATGCTCCCGCACAGTAAATCGCTTTTCTGCCGTAACTTTCACGCCACACAACTTATAATAAAATATCTTGCCATCGGTACTAAACACTTTATCACCAAACTCCTGTATAAAACTACGCAACTTTGCGCTCCTTGAACTA
>NW_019729900.1:694725-728230 GCF_002891405.2 Cryptotermes secundus | reverse complement strand
TTCTAAAATGACAAAAATATGATCTTATTTCAAAATTATGCCAAAATATGCTGTAAAACCAATAAAACTCTAAAATATGCATTTATATGCACAAAAAAAACGACATAATTTCAATCAGAATGACTGGAAACATGCATAATTACATTTAAAAATAGGAATAAACCCTAGGAAAAAAATATGACATGTCATAGAAATCCGGGCCCTATTTATAATGTGCTACAGAAGGCCGGATGGGCATTGCCTAGGCCTTTTTTATATTTACAATAATTGTTTCTACAATAAAATAAATCCCCACGACTGTTAATTTCGGTTTTCTAGACGGGAGCCGCTGTTTCCTTGAAATGACTCCTCAATTATCCTCAAGAGGCTGATGGAACCAATTCCAGACCCACTACATCTCAGAAAATCTAGTAGCACCGGGAACTCTGACCACTAGACCACAGAGGCGAACTCTTCATAAATGATAATTGATAAAATTTTACGTCTGAGTGATAATCACAAAACGTTTACAAAATAACTGAACACAGGCTTCGCGTGCAGAGATCCCCGTACGAGCAGAGACTACGCTTACTGCTGGGGAAGACGTGGATGAAGATGACGAAATTCTATGTATAAGTTTGTGCAGTGATGGGAGGGTAAACCTGTAATAAGAGGCTCAGGCAGTTGTCACAGGCGACATGCTGGCATGACGGCTGTTAAAAAATACAGGGACGGGGGGGGGACTGGGACACGACGCTGTTAAATATTGAAATGTATAAGCGTCTCTAGTATCACGGCACTTATGGCAGGTTGGGTGAAACAGAAATGAGATAAATTATACCACCTGAAACTTTGATATTCGTAGAGAAATTTTATAAAACTGATTCATATGAAAAGGGGAAGTGGAGGGGGAAATACTTAGTTCGGCGTCTGGGAAGATTAGCATCACCTCCGTCAATTTCCATGACGCCAGACACGGACAGAATTCAACAAAAATTGAGATTTGGGGGAAGAAAAGAACAGTTTTGTACCGGAAACCTTGCTCCGCATGCGCTCGCGTCCCTAGCAGCCCTATTTACAGGACAACAAAACTGAGCCTATCATTAGAGCAGCAACAACCTCTTCATATCTCAGGTTAAGTAGATGTCAGCCTGTTCCGACCTCAATTCGAGAGAAGTTCACGTTGTCTTGCCAAATCGTTTCTTCACGCTTTTCAGTTTTGTTAAAGTTGCTGTATTTATTGCACCCTCGCAGTTCCGCGCTTCCTTTGCATTACAAATATAAGTTTACTATAGAACGGCCCTTTCAAATCAACGACGAGTTTCGGATACTGTCAATCGTATGAGTGACTACTAGACGGGGTTTGGATTGGGAATTGAATTTATTTAATACTTACAGGTCGTAAAGTTAAGGTAAAAGTTGTCCCTGTGCTTAACTAATTAAGCACTACGCCAAGAAGGCGTATGGTGGAGTGGATGCATCGATCCATATTTTCTTCACCTCGACACTAGCTGGAGGTGAGTTGTCAGTTTCACGCCCTTGCCGCTTTACCCCCGGGGAAAGAAGGATAAGAGGCTGGGTGGGCCCCAGAGCCTGTTTGACGATATCGAGAAGAGACCTTATTTTACTGTCTCAGGTTCGAAACTTCCCACTTTGTCGCCTTCTACGACTCACAGGGCTACGGTGGAGATATTCGACCACGCCCCCACGCGGGATAAGTCACTACTAACACAGTCATTTTAGGCTGAAGAAGTGATTGTGTCACAAACCCAGCGAACAGTTCCGTAACACTACTGAGGAACAAATTTCTCTGGTCAACACAGACTCTACAGGGGTGTTTTAAGAGGAAAATCTTCGAAATCTTCATAAACTAAGCCACATTCCATAATACGTACCAGTTACACTTTACTTCTATCTATCTATCTAATGAATGAATGTGTAAGGGGTTGACCTTCTTGGCCCTTGCACCGCGACCACAGTGACCTGTTGTGCCTCCCCTTCTGATTATCCCCTCAGCAATCCTGCGTAGGATTCTGTACATCGGGGCGTCGAAATAGTCACTTGGTTCCATAAAATCTATCTGTCTATCACTCAATCAATCAATCAATCTATCTATCTATATGCCTGTCTATCTATCTGTCTGTCTATCAATCAATCTATCTATCTATATGTCTATCTATCTGTCTGTCTGTCTGTCTGTCTATCCCTCTACAGTCCTTTTGTTGGACCTTGGACCCTTGTTCAGGTTCTTAATCATACACAGATGGTAGGACTTCTTGGACGGGGGATCAGCCCGTCACAAGGCCGCTACCTACACACAGAACACCAAAAACACGGAATAAACGCACACAGACATTCATGCCTTGAGTTGGATTCGAACTCACGATCCCAGCGTTCGAGCTAGGAAACCAGATTATGCCTCAGACCGTGCGGCCACTGTGATCAGCTACATTTCACATATCCGTACAAAAATATTATAAATCATCACAGAACAGGCACGATACACTGAAAGAAAAGACTGCTTGTTCGTTTGTGACCTACTGCATAACTTAGGGACAGGTAAACATGTTAACGCTAGAGTATTCATTGCTATGTCAAGACAAAATTCCATAAATTCTGAGCTATCCTTACTTTGTACAGATTTCCATATAACAAAATCATAACGGTGCTGCGTGGGACTGTTAGTTCGTAGGCGCTGACTGAAGGTAGTAATGAATCTGCCTATAGGTAGGTCTCGCAGAAGCAACCTCACCGCCATCTATGAGCCGATTTTCTAGAAAATGTGGAAACTCAACATCTCACAACCCTATGGGCCTCCAAGTCCTATTACAGGAATAGCTTTACTTACTTACTTTTACCCTCCATACCTGGATGGGGTCTCCTCCATCCGCAACCTGAGGACGTGCCTACCTAACATGGCCAAAAACACAACAGTAATCCCTGGTAAATTTGCAGTTCACCTGGTGAATTTCCAGTCATTAACATGTAGTTTGAAAACGGCTTGAACTGAATCACTACTTATTTTCCTTTGGCACTACAGCCCCAGTGGGCCTAGGCCTACCTCCATGAACTTCTCCGTTCACTTCGGTTTTTGTGGTTCTTACACATTCGGTGGGTCTCCTTGGGCGGGTGATCAGCTCGTCGCAAGGCCTCTACCTGTACACAAGCAGAGAAAAACGCATACACACAAACTAAACATCCATGCACTGACTGGGATTCGAATCCAGGATCCCGGTTTCCAAGCGAGCGAAGACAGTACATGCCTTAGACCGCTCGGCTACCGTGACCAGCTGAATCACTATTATTAACGTAAAATAGAACTATTTCCCTTTTGTATGTGAATTATTGTATTAGGCTTAAGAAAAAGTGACGGTATTCATTTGTTGTTTAGGTCATGAATTCCATCTCTTGCTAACATGCCTCTATGAATTTGCATGATCATGTTTCAAATACAGTTTCCTTTTATATTTCAGGATCCGTGGAATTCAGGACGCTTTCCTACACGGTAAGTTATATTACCGTTTGTAAAACGCTTCATAAATGCAAGAATTAAATGCTGTCACGTATCATGGAGTGTGGCTATAGACGGGGTTTTGGATTGGGCATTGGATCTATTGACCACTTTCAGGTTGTAACTATAAATAACTGCAACTCTTTACCAAATCACGCCAAGTCTTTTCCAGCACGCAATGTCTTCACTAGTACTTGTCTGGTAACGGCTTCTAACAATGGCTATTCCACTGTTTCCGGACTAAAGTCATCTCTGAACGGCGGCTCCTTCCAACTACCTTCTCTTCACAGAATGACTGACTTTGGACTGACTAGCTCCCAGGCTGACGGCCATCTCACGCCAACCTCATAGTCTTCCGTTCACAACCGGACTTTCAACTGAGCACTCTCGCAACTGCCTGGTTGCCCCAAACTGTCCCGAGTATATCATCTCGGAATGCACCACGTAGACAATGCCGTTCCTCTGTTGCTGTAGCATTGTTGCGTTCGTGTCTGTTGGGATTCGCACGTGATCCCTACTCAGGCAGTCCACTGGCGCGCTTGCGGCTGACTAACAACGGCTCTTTGTTTCTCCGCCCTTGTCAAGAAACGAGATTTGTTTCAGAACCGTTGGCCAACAACGGCTGTTTCTGTGGCTCCACAATTCTTGCTTTGAGCAAATATGCCAAAACAGGTACAGTACGTGATTTTGACCTCTCCTTTCTCAGCACAATGGGCAGTGGATCTGGTCGGGTCCACTATGAAAAGTAAGGAACACAGGTTGTGTACAGGTTACAGAAGGGCCTTTCTGTGGGCTAGTGGTCAGAGTTCCTGGCTACAGATCCAGAGGTTCCGGGTTCAATTCCCGGGACTACCAGAGTTTGTGAGAAGTAGTGGGTCTGGAAAGGTAGCCATTCAGCCTCGTGAGGATAATAGAGGAGCTGTTTCAAGGAAATAGCGGCTCCGATCTAGAAATACGAGATTAACGGCCGTGGGGATCCGTTACGCTGACCACATGACACCCTCTATCCGCTAAAGCTGGCACTAACTTGCCGACAAGCGGCGGTCGCTCGGTCGGTATAGTTCTCTTGCGGACTACAGGCCACGGAGTTTTGTTTTTCCTTTAGTTGTCTGAATTATCGTGAATTCCAAATTAGTGACGTTTCATTGTATATACAGCTCCAGGGTTGCCTGGTAACTAACGCATCCTGGTGTGATATCGTTGTGTTATTTCTTCCTAATGTAAACCACTTCAAGCAAACGACATTAAAACTTCAAAACTCTAATAGCTGTTTCATTACACTGTTCACTAAATTCATCATAAAGTGTTTCCCTTGCTCCCAGAGCGTTGCGCCCACTTCTGTATATTTCACAGACCATCAACTGCTACCCATTTCTCTCTGCAGCTCGGCGTAACCCCGCGACTCGTCAAGGCACAGATTTCTATATAATAACCCCCAGTTCGATTAAACTTTGTATTAGTGGCGCTGCAGTAGAATGGGTAATTGAATGACCCAAAGAAACTGTAAGCACGATTTTGCATTCTTACTCTGCGGACGAATGATTGATTGCCACGAGAGAGCGCAACCTATACACAACTATTTCAAACACTGATATATACAGAATGTGAAACCAGATTCCAGAGAGCAGAACCTATAAGCGAGGACCGACACATGGCGCTCCTGTCCAACAACCACGAGATGAGCTTTGTATGGCAATGTCGATAAGGAAGGATCATGTTCCCATTAGAGAATTCCTTCCCGAATTTTATCGGGAGATTTCCATATTTTCCGAAGCCCGAAAGAAAATTCAGTAGAGAAACCGACAAAAACTCCGTGGCCTGTAGCCCGCAAACGAACTATACCGAGCGAGCGACCGCCGCTTGTCGGAGAAGTTAGAGTCAACTTTAGCGGATAGAGGGTGTCACGCGGTCGGCGCAACGGATCCCCACGGCCGTTAATCTAGGTTTCTTAGACCGGACTTTCTATTTCCTTGAAATAGCTCCTCAATTTTCCTCACCAGGCTGAGTAGACCCCGATCCAAACCCACTACTTATCAGAAAATATGGTAGCACTGGAAATCGAACCCGGGTCTCTGGATCTGTAGCCAGGAACTCTGACCACTACACCACAGAGGCAGTCAATTGGTAAGAAGCAGTGTTAAAACACCTTGCCTTGCATTCTGCCCAAAGCGGTATTTATAGTTGAAGCATATAGCATCCTTTCATTTAATCATTTAAGGACAGATTATTTTTACTTCTAGAAATAATACGTAATTTATTTTAACAAGAAGTTCTAGGAAGAACTGCACCCATACTTTCCTTTGATACGACATGGACCTCATAGAAAATGACGCTTTCAACTATTCTTCTATTTTTGCGTGTGTATTCGTTGCCGTGGAAAGTTTTTACTGATCCGTTGCCTAGCAATGATAGGATACACAAACAGACACACAGACTGATAGGAGGGATGTATGAAGTGCTCGTTCGGATGGGCTCAGATGCCATGATACATATACCAAGTGTTGTAAAGATTGGATGAGGCTTTCATAAGGTAATGGGCAAGGGATTCACAGACGCACAGACTACATGGCGATTTCATAAGCCTGCTTTTATTTGTTTAAATGAAGATTAAAGAAAAACGTCGCAGGCGAATGAATATGTTTCACGTGACATTTCAATGAAGCACTATCGACACACATTAACCAGGAGGGCTTGCTAATTTAGATGCGGACACAAACTGAATTATTTTTAAATATTGTTTAGATGAACTTGGTCCTCGAATAACTTACTGATAAAATCAAAGCACCAAAAATTCAACAAATTCAAGGCTCTTCTGCAGTTGGAGTCAACAGTTAACCGATTCTGACAGAATCTAATCACAAGCAATTCAATTTATACACAAAGAAAACTTTACATGTGTTAGCATGGGTTCAGATCTATCGGATGTTGGCAGAACCGAACCTCAGGAAAACGTAAGTGAATGAAAACGTTTCCAATCCAAAGAAGTGGATACGGGGGGGAGGGGGGAGACAGTGGCGCCGTTGGGCTTCTGTATATTGGAAACAGTTCACAAGTGGGGGGTACATACGCAGGACTTATAAGGTTTGTTCTTGTTGACAAGGAAATGGATAGGTTTTATTTGGAAGAAAGCCTCTATACGTTTCCCCGGTTCCTTTTCTCACTGCCTCCAAGAGAGAAAAAGAAGGATTTCTCCACCCTGCTGAGATGTACCATAAACATCTTCCACACATACACACTGGTAACGTTGTAACGTCAGACATTATTTGTGGAAATCTGGATCGCAGGATTCCCTTCCCTGTCTTCTTACAGTCTGTATAGTTCAAAACAAACAGAGCGTTCAGTATTTGAATTTATAATTGACTTCTGTATTTCATAATCTCGAAATATTTAGGCAACTTCCCAAGTAAAGTAGCCAAATCCCTTGTCAGGTTTAAAACAAGCAGACGATAACAAGAGTTCTTCCTCCCCTCACAACAAAGCTAAATGATCACAAATCTGATTAACATCCTTCCTTCAGCAACGGCTTCTGAGACTGAGGGACATAAAACGTGCATACAGAATTGTAGTAGGGAAACGTCTTTGAAAAGGACCACTTTACAGATCGAGAAACAAGAAGATCGGTATTTTGGAAATAGGTTGTGAATATGAGGAATGGATGAAACTGGCTTAGCAAAGGGTTTAAGGGCTGCATTTCTTATTATCGGTGCTAATTTTTTGGGTTCAGTTATCAGGCGGTTTAGGCAACTGGTCATTTTCATTGAGCAACACTCTTCCTCTCTATATTATAATAAGTAACGTAATGTCCCATCCGCGTCAGTTGCAAAAAGTTCGCGGGAACACCGATGAAGGCGCCACTTGACGGATTGCTGGTGGCCGTAAGGACGGGCACTGAAGGTTAGCTTTTAAATAACTCGTAAGGTTTGCACAACTTGACCTTGAGTTGTATAACAGAAATATATAAAATAATTAAAACCATTTCTGGTCAGTAAAGACCGCCTCTGTGGTCTAGTGGACAGAGTTCCTGGCTACAGATCCAGAGGTATGGGTTCGATTCCCGGCGCTACCATATTTTCTGAGAAGTAATGGGTCTGGAGCGGGGTCGACTAAGCCTCGTGAGGATAATAGAGGAGCTATATCAAGGAAATAAGGACTCCGGTCTAGAAAACCGAAATTAACGTCCGTGGGAATCCGTTGCGCTGACCATGCGACACCCTTTTCCGCAAAAGTTGGCATTAAGTTCGCCGACAAGCGGCGGTCGCTAGGTCGGTATAGTTTGCTTGTGGACTAAAAGTCACGGAATTTTTCTAGTCAGTAAGCGAAGCACTACGTCATTAATAGAATGTCTACGGAGCGTCCACTAGTGGTCCCAAAATCATCGATACAAGTCGACAGCTTCCCGATGGTCTTAAAAGATGGCAAACAATATATTTGTCTGGAAGCCAGCCTTCGCCTTATTTGACAATGAGACGAGTTCTGACTCATCAGTGCGCCTCTCGGACACGGACTTAAGCAAGCGGACATGAGAATATCCATGCAGACACATCGGAAGGTTAAAGAGAGTCTCACGTGCGCAGGAGGAACACATGAAGTGCGTACATGACGCATTTAGCAAGCTGCTTTGCATACGAATGGTGCGTTATTTGTAAGCATCAGTGCTTTAACATAGATGTGCACCGTAGGCTTCAACTGACCACAAGAAGTGACACACCAGTCTCTGTGCAAGGGTGAGATAACTCTTCTAAACCATGGAATATCGGCTTCTTTCGACTTCACCACCCTCACCAAATGACTCACCAAGCTTAAAAACTGCGCCATCTTATCTGCACTTCTGCACCCTACTATAGCCTGTACACATTCGTGGTATCTGCTCATTTAATTTGTTTTCAGGCGCCCTATGCCTGACTGCGTGTTAACTCAATGCAGAGGAGTCCTGTTAGAGAAGACAAAAACTGCTCGCCTAGTCAAGATATTTCCATCAGTTTATGGAACTTGTTGGTCCATTCCCGTATTAAGAAGATCCCACCAATGGTTCCCTACTCTCAGTAATATTAAATTATAAATCTTCACATAATATTTTTAAGCTTCTTTTTAATATTATCTTTTCACCTGTGTCCAAGTCATCCTAGTTGACTCCGCTTTTCAGGTATTTCTACCAAAGCTTTGTATCCACTTTTGTTCTCTCCAATAATGCTACATGTCCTGCCCATCTATCTTCCTTGATTTGATCATTCTAACAGTATCTGGGGAGTAAACAAATTACGAAGCTCTTGAGTGTGCAAGAAACTGGAATTATCACGCGGTGCTCATGTCGAATGTTAAGTACAGATTGGGTCATCATCTGTCTCATTTCTCTTGCTTTGACAAAATATGACATAATATTGTGATGTCTTCGACCCTTGTCTTCTACTGCCTTCTTCGATGTGAGGATGGGTATTGTCTAAAATTTCTGTCGGACTACACGGCGTCACGCATTAAACTAAACGGCATATTGTGTCCTAGCTATCTTGAGCAATTTGAACAGAGTGCTGGACATAGCACGGTGTTGCCACAAAGCGACAAGGTCCGAGCAAGCAGCTGCAATACTTGCTGGCCATTGTTCGGCACGCCTGCCGGACAGACAATTCACAATTAAGACGTGGCTCCACGCAACGAACCCTGCCCGTGCAGACGTCCTTCCCGCTGGTCATCCGAACACAACCAGCACCTCACAGCACAACAAATGAGCTATTGTTAGGAGACCTCAGAATCTCACAGCGCTGTTCATGAAAACTTCTGTCGTCTGCGATGTGTCATCGTGTAGCCTGGTAGAGGTTCGCCGACCTTTCGGTAGCAGAACGAACTTCCTTCTTTCTGCAGGGTAGAAGAATTAGCCAAGTAAGCAACGGGGTCACCTCATAGAAAATAATACTCTTAGTAGTCACTGCTGTCAGAACCTCTAATCCAACAATTTAACAAGAAGTTCTGGGAAGAACTAAATGCCCTTTGATATGAGAAGGACCGCATATAAAATTTCGGATAAATAGATGCACAGACAGCAAGATGACCTCATAAAGTTGCATTGCTCCATTAAGGCGTATGGCGGAGTGGGTGTATAGCTCTATGTTCTCTTGATCTCGGCACCAGTAGGAGTAGAGTAGTCAGCTTCACGTCCCGGCCGCTTTACCCCGGGAAGGAAACACCTGTACCCATTGGATAGGAGGCTGAGTGGGCCCCATAATCAGTCTGGACAGGTGATGTCATAAGCCTTGTGTTTAGTTCTTCAAAATAAGGAACTAGGCTAAAGAAACACAAGGAAATATGTATTATGTACAGAGAGCAACGCCGCAGCAGAGAAATATCAGGCGCAGAGGTTTCATGGAACGAGAGGACACGGCAAGACTCCATCAGCTCCCCTCACAGGTGTAGGAAGGTACTTGACTCAAAATGTAGAGGTACAGCCATAAAGGCTGCAGCAATACAGGAGATCGTCAACTGAATTTACTGTCTCACTGCTTTTGCCACATGTCCACGGGAGACAAGACATGCGCACACAAACCGGAACCAAAAGATAACTGTACAGAAATGCAAGGAGTGGAATCTTTCTTCAGACACTGATAGTTGCTCAGCTAGGTAACGAATTCCCCTTGCTTTAGGAAAGGTTCATTACCGTGTTCACAAAAGCCTGCCACTGAGCCGGATCAACATAGCCCACACCCTCCAAACTTATTATCTTAAGATCCATGTTAATAGTTTCATCCCATCTATACGGTTATCTCTTTCTTTCAACTTTTCGTGCAAAAATTTTGTGTCCACTACCGTACACTCCCACGCCTGCTACATTCTCCGCCAATTGCATATTCCATTATTTCATCATCCCAATAATATTCCGTTAGGATTGCAAATTATGAAGCTCCTAATGGAGTAATTTTCTCCAGACTCAGGTTACCTGCAAATATGCCCCTCAGCACCCTGTTCTCCAAAAGCCATATCCCATGCTGTTCCTTTAATCCGACATCCATGTATAAAAAACAAAAAAACAAAAAAAAAACTCCGTGATTTTAGTCCACAAGCGAACTATACCGACAGAGCGGCCGCCGCTTCTCGGCGAAGTTTAGTGCCAACTTATGCGGATAGAGAGTGTCGCGTGGTCCGCGCAACGAATATAACAAAATAAAAAAAAAAATACAGCTAAATGTATTTAGGAACAAGGATAGCGCAGTCGGTACAGTGACTGCCTAGTGGGTGGACGACCGAGAGGTCGGAGTTCGAGTCCCGGTAGGGTCAAGAATTTTCACTTCTCCATGTCGTCCAGACCGACTCTTGGGCCCTCCCAGCCTCCTATCCAATGGGTATCGGGGGTTCTTTCCTGGGGGTAAAGCTGCCGAGGCGTGAAGCTGACCACCCACCTCCAATTATTGTCGAGGTAAAGAATATGTGGATCTATACATCCACACTCACATACGTCATTATGGCGCGGTGCTTAATTAGTTAAACACAAGGACAATCATCTCACCTTTTCAGTATATTGTATTTTTTACGCTTCTTGACAGCAGATAAGATGGCAAACCATTCTGACGTGAACAGTAGCGAACATTGTCCGAATTTAATGTGCTATTAATCTGTTTATGAATTCACTTCTGATTTGTTAGCATCGTTTTCAAACATCTGAATTTCGCTATATTTGCAGCATCTGTTAGCTGTGTTTACGTCGTGGTTTTATCAAGTATTCTGGCGACGAGACGCCAAGGAATATGTACTTTGTATTCTCTGCCTTTCTTTCAAAACCAACTCATATTAACAGGGTCTAACAGAGGCCTGCATTACATATTTACACATGTACATACTGAAAAAAGGAGGGCTCAGAAATCGTAAGGCAGAACAAGATATTGCCACAAATTTGGGGGGAGGGGGTTGCGCGTGACGGCTTCTGGCTTACATTTACTGACACCTTATACACACAACTCGGGACTACGGGCAATACAGCGCTATCGCTGATCTACACACTTTACAGTTCACCGTTACACATGCACTAGAATTCTCACTCTTCACTAGCCGTATCCTTGCAAAGGATTTATAAGTCTCACTGTCATTTCAAATCACATATATTAAGTCTTCTTTTCACCGCCTATAAAAGTCAGTAGCGAAACCACATATAGGTTGAAGAGATGCACCGTCCTAACTCTACCAGACAGACCTGAGTAAAACCCCAATACAGGTATTAAATTGATACCTAAGTGAAAGAAAAAGTATATGAGTTACGTCACTGGGCATAACTCATTCACGAGCCAGTATACATGTATTGCAGATTCTGCAGATTATGTATAATAAACGTGTGGAAAAAAATCCTTTCCTACCATTTCCTCTCAGTGACCTTGACTGCCATCTACAGAATTCTGGATAGAAGCTCACTCAAGTGAACTGTTCTTCAACTGAACTCTCTCAGATTCTGGAAACTAACTCAAAACGACCTTCTCTGTCTCTTTATAGCACCTCGGCACGGACTACGAAGAAAACGCAGCCTCTCTGTTGTTGAGAAGGCTTGTTTACTGATCCGTTGCCTAGTAATACAAGTCCTATTGTTGTGCGCGTTGGCTCCGCGAGAATGTGTTTACTGAGTAGTTGCCTAGTATTTCGTCTACACGTCACAATATGTTGGGATAATATTCAGTGAAAAGACTAATGCAGCGGTACTGTACACGGCAAACAGAGAACAAACGCGACGACAGGCAGGACAAACGCGACGACTGAAAGGACAAACGCGACGACTGGAAGGATAAACGCGACGACAGGCAGGACAAACGCGACGACTGGAAGGATAAACGCGACGACAGGCAGGACAAACGCGACGACTGGAAGGATAAACGCGACGACAGGCAGGACAAACGCGACGACTGGAAGGATAAACGCGACGACAGGCAGGACAAACGCGACGACTGGAAGGATAAACGCGACGACAGGCAGGACAAACGCGACGACTGGAAGGATAAACGCGACGACAGGCAGGACAAACGCGACGACTGGAAGGATAAACGCGACGACAGGCAGGACAAACGCGACGACTGGAAGGATAAACGCGACGACAGGCAGGACAAACGCGACGACTGGAAGGATAAACGCGACGACAGGCAGGACAAACGCGACGACTGGAAGGATAAACGCGACGACAGGCAGGACAAACGCGACGACTGGAAGGATAAACGCGACGACAGGCAGGACAAACGCGACGACTGGAAGGATAAACGCGACGACAGGCAGGACAAACGCGACGACTGGAAGGATAAACGCGACGACAGGCAGGACAAACGCGACGACTGGAAGGATAAACGCGACGACAGGCAGGACAAACGCGACGACTGGAAGGATAAACGCGACGACAGGCAGGACAAACGCGACGACTGGAAGGACAAACGCGAAAACTGACAGGTCGAGCGCAACGACTGGAAGGGCGACGTAAGTCGTCGCAGTCTCTTGACAACGGAAAATAATCATCTGCCGTACTTTTCCTGTTAGTTGTTTAATGACCCTTTCCATGACAGGACTATATATTGTTACGTGTCCGAGGTTCCGTGACTAATCTATATAAATAAAAATGTGTTTGTATTTGTGAATAGATTTAACATCTTATACAATCACCTCGTACTGACAAAAATAAAGTGCTACCGCTAATTTACACAATTTACATCTCACAGTTACACACGCATTAGAATTCTCACTCTTCACTAGTCGTATCCTGGTAACTGAATTAAAATTTTCTCACTATGTCTAAATCTTCTAATCACACACTAATTAATTCGCTTAATGGGGGGGAGTCCAACTGGGTCCACTCGGCACGGCGGCCACTGATTGGCCTATTGTACCTGCACCGGGTGAATATGACGATGGAGAATTTTGTGGAATGAAGATTGGCAGGGGAACCGAAGTACTCGGAGAAAACCTGCCCCAGCGCCACTTTGTCCACCACAAATCCCCCTTGACCAGATCCGGGATCGAACCCGGGCCGCCGCGGTGGGAAGCCAGCGACTAACCGCTTGAGCTATGAGGCGGCCTCAATCACACACAAAGTCATCACAGGCTGACTTTTCTAATTCCTTGACCACTAAATTCCAGTGGCTATCCTACCGAAAACTGACTCCTCAGAGTCAGAGTTACCTTAGGACTGCGGGGTACCGCCAATCAGTTCGTCTTGGCGACTCACGACCAGTAATTCTATTGTCCAACTCAACTTACTGTTATATTTCTCATGTGAGAAGATGGGTCTGTCGTTTACAATTGCTGCTGGTCCTCGCTAGCGCAGTTACTGTCAGTTTCGAGACCCCGGGACTCATGACCACATTTTACTGTCTACAACTGATAACTCCGCCTTCAAACTATCTCCCTCATAAAGTCTTGACACGGACCACGCAACACAGAAAACACAGTCCCTATATTGTTGTAGAGGCATGTTACTATGCAGTTGCCTAGCAAAAATTATCGGAGCGAACCACATAGAAAACATCTCTTCTGTTTTTAAGAATGTATGTTTATTTGCTCTTTACCTAATGAATTGCTAGGCAACGGCTCGGTAAACATATTTCCGAGGTTACGCTCTCAACAATAGGACATTCAGTCCTACTGTTGAGAGCGTAACACCCTAACTGTGTCTACCGAGCCGTTGTCTAGCAATGGTCATATACTACATCACAATGTCGTCGGATGTTACGATGAAACAATGATGAATTGAAAGGGATTTGGAAGGTAGCTGTCGTGGCCTAACCGAGACATAATTCCGGCATTTGCCTGAAGTGATGAAACCCACCAAAGACTTCGGTCAAGATAGCAGGTGTTGCAGCCGATATTCGAACCGATCACCTCCCGAAAGCCAGTCCACAGCATTACCGCTAGAGCGACACGTTCGGTTATTTGCAGTATCCACCAAACTGAATTTATATAATCTCACGCAAATGTTAAAGGGAGTAACGCAATTCTGCTGAATATCTCAGCATGGAAAAGGCTAAGAACGTGTAGTGACTTGTTTATTCATACCGAACGCCCGTACAGATGTGAAGGCTCGCTTAGAAATGAAAAGGCAGGACCCATTCCAGACTCAGTTTATTGTCAACAGTTTTCCAGTTACACAGAACGAATAATACGGCCCGTATAGATATGGCATTAAGTCCATTAAGCCAGCAACTTCAGATCCGTACTGCGGGCAGGAAGGAAATCCACTTGAAATTTGTGTGGAAGTTGAAGAATGGGTATTTCTTTCTAGTCTTTTCCTATTTTGTTGATAGATCTGATTCCGTGAAGCCAGTAGTAGCTTCGAGAGCCAGTTTCAATGCATTCGGAACACGAGCCCGTACCATGTACCACGACTTTCCTACCCTCTCACGTACGTATATACACAGAACAAACTTAGGGGCACATATTCACGCACTAAAATAACATATGTATTGGGGGCATGGGGTATAATGTCGAGTGTCTGTACAGGTACACACGGCAGTTCACGTTCTTTCTTAGAGTCAAGAAAGCAGCCCTAAGAAATCCTGACATAGGCTGGCAAGGAAGGAGAAACACTTCACCATTTGAATACAACATGAATAAAAGTTGATCAGCAATATATATCTAATAGAAAGGAACTCAGAAAGCGTACTGGAAACGAATACAAGACGTACATTTGTAGTGACACAGACAAGAACTGGCTCACGTAAGAAAATGAGGAAGTGGAAGGAAGGGCTAGTATGAATAGGGAAGATTTCGTGTTGCTCGCTCCCCGAAGGGGTTGAGGGTGATTGGGGGTGTATTTGCAAGAAGCATCCCTTGAGATGAGTCTCCTGTCGGGGGAAATGTGGTGTGATGGGGTGCGTTGTGAATCAAGGTGCTTGAATTTGTGGTTCGGTTCGTTAATGGGATTCAAGAGACACACAAAGTAAAATGGAAAGAAAATGCAGACGGAGCTGCGTAGCAGATGTAATGATGATGACATCAGACATAAAAGTTTGGGCTGGAATGTTAGTCAGATTGTGCCTCCATGTGTATTTGTCTCACCGAAACCTAAGCTTGCGCACTCTTAAAGAGATACCGTGATTACTTCGGGACTTCCCCTGCATTTCGGAATTTTATATTATAATATATTTTTATTAGGATCGAGTTCGCACATCTCGCACGATATTTCTTAAAAAAAAATCAGTTCTTAAGATACGTTTATCTGACACCGCATTCGGGACGTCCCGAGTTCAAATTTCGGCCTGGACACCGGCTATCCTGACTTAAGATTTTGGCGAAGTTCGTGAGTTCCCTTAGGTAGATGCTGGGATAGTAGCCCCACTTACAATTACACCGTTTACTTTTACTGATTTTACAATTCATTACTCACTAATCACTTTATCAATCTAGCCCATGTACAGTAAACCCTCGCTAATCCGGTTACAGTTAATGCAGACCCAAACATGAACAATGAAAAATTGTTCTGTGGTCTAGTGGTCAAAGTTCCTGCCCACAGATCCAGAGGTTCCGGGTTCGATTCCCGACGTTACCAGATTTTGTGAGAAGTAGAGGGTCTGGAACGGGGTCCGCTCAGCCTCGTGAGGATATCTGAGGATCTATTTCAAGGAAATAGCGGCTCCGGTCTAGAAAACCGAGATTAACGGCCGTGAGGATCCGTTGCGCTGACCATGCGACACCCTCTGTACGTTAAAGTTGGCACTAACTTCGCCCACGAGCGGCGGTCGCTCGGTCGGTATAGTTAGCTTGCGGACTACAGGCCACGGAGTTTGTTTTTTATTGTTTTGTTGAGTACAAACTTTAAGAAGACACGTGAGATTTAGGAGTAAGAGGACTTTCAGACTGTGTTGAGGGCAGCTGGTGAGACTGAAAACTTGCAAGGAAGTATCCAAGATTGGCTTCAGCTGGATGAAGGGAGCTCTGGATTTCAGCTTCTGACAGAGGAAGAAATCTACATTAGAACAATTTAAATAACTTTGTGTTGGTTAAGAAACCATAAGAAAATTCCACTATTTGTGGACTCCGAACGTTCATAACCGTGCTAACGACATCCAATCACTGAACTACACTCACGTAGACAAGCCTAAAATATCTTGACCGACCAGAACAGATAATGTTTGCTTTTAATCCAGAGTTCTGCTGGAGACGTGTAGAGTCGAATATTGTGATCGGTTGTTCAGAACGTTACGCAAATAACAGAAGCACTTCGCCTTGTGAAAATGGAAGTGGGGTTTGATGCCGAAACATTTCAAATTCATTCTCCTTCCCAATCCGTTCAATCTGCGGCAAAAATGTATGTTTAACGCCACTATTTCAACTACAGAGGTTTTCATCGAATTCAAGGATTATGTCAGCTTCATCCACCTGAGTACAGGTCTTCCTCAGCTGCAACATTTCAAATACAATGCAATGACTAAGAATGGGGGGTACGGAGGATCGTATACGCAGACACATTCACACGGAGGGGGGGGATGAAAGTTGCTCCAGCCAGGAGACCTGGCCTTCGTTTGGTTTCGAACTCGTTACCTTCAGAATAATTCCAAGTATTACTAGGTCCATCTGTTGCCGGGATCAAGAATATTGACGCTACACCTCTATTTTCCCATACGCCTTGATGCTGTGCTGGTTAATTAATTAATTGGAGTGACAACTTTCTTTTTATTATTACGTAAAAAACACTAACATCCGTGGCTTCAGTCCGCAAGCGAACTATAATGACCGAACAACCGCCGCTTGACGGTGAAGTTAGTGCCGACTTCAGCTGAGAGAGGGTGTCGCGTGGTTAGCGCAACGAATCCCCACGGCCATTAATCTCGGTTTTCTAGACCAGAGCCGCTACTTCCTTGAAATAGCTCCTCAGTTATAAAATGGGCTGAGTGGACGCCGTTCCAGAACCACTACTTCTCAAAAAAAATCTGGTAGCGCCGGGAGTCGAACCCGGGACCTCCGGATCTGTAGCTAGGAACTCTGACCATTAGACCAAGAGGCGGTCTCTTGTAATTAACAGGCGGTGCTCACGTAATGGCATTAGTTCATAAGCTGCTTACTAATTCACTGTGCGTCGTGCGTCTCTTGACGTGACTTCAGACGGGATGGGTGAGCATGGCACTGCGAAGAAATTGAATAAAATGCAAATAAAAAAAAACGTTAAATTGCCACAGGCCTTAAGCAACCAAGCACTATGCCACAGAGACTTATGGCATGTATAGATCCATGTATTCTTGACCTTGGCACTAGTTGGAGGTGAGTGGTCATCTTCACGCTCCGGCAGATTTACACAGGTACCCTTTGAATAGGAGACTGGGTGGGTTCCAGGGCCAGTCTGGACGGCGTGGAGAAAGAGAAAAATCCTACCCCTACCGGGACTCGAAGTACAATCCATCGGCAATCAAACCCACAACCAGTCACTATACCGACTGAGCTATCCCGGCTCCTCATGGAGAAAGAACAAAAGGTGAAGTAATCTCTCGTCTTTTCTCCACGCTTACTTTTTACCCTCTTCGAAGACAGGAAAATTAATGTTCAGTTTCTTTTTTGCTGTTCCTCTGAGTAGAAGGAGCGAGGGGCCGATAAAGCCTGTTTGTATGTCCGTTTTGTGCATCGTCGTAATAAATCAAACATTCGCGCAAACCCCGCCCCCCGCCGCCACCACTTCACGCGCTCCACGTAACACATAATGACGACTAATGAAGTTGGCGTCGTGAAGTGTTGCAGACAGCGAACCGATTGCATTACACTAAACCGCTCAGACATGACCTTCTTATTGAACACAAGCATTTGGAAACTGAGTTCATGATAACGTCAAGATTTGAAGTAGAATGAAGTTACGGTACTGAATGTTATCCCCCCCCCCTTCTTTTTGCTGCCGCCCACAGTGGAGGGCCAGGTATGCCCGAATCTGACGAATATAGCGTCATGTGACCTTAATTTTAAAATTAATTTTAAGATATTTTATTGCTGTCTCATATATTAATCCTTAAATGATCAATTTTAATTTAAAAATTGCCAAACCGCTATTTTATTTTGCCAGAACGCCCTTGCGCGCGCGTGTGCAAGTATACAGAGTGTTTCACGACTTTAGGGCATAACTGCAGGAGGTGATTTCCTAGGTCTTTGTGATCAAAAGTTCATATAAACATGTGTCCGATTTTGGACGGTTACGGAGATATGACCGTTTTTTCATTCCCGTACACGCCCTCGTGTGAACCGCGTCTGTCATCTGGCAGGTCGCTATTTTTAGCCGGCTACAGAGGGAGCGTTCTCGTTATGTCGACACTTGAGATGTACCTAAGGCGTGGTGGGTTGGTATGTCCGGCGAAGTTCACAACCGAGCGGCAGCCTGTGTTGCGGCCGACGGTGGCATTTTCGAAAGTCAGCTTTAAGCACCAATCAATTCAAATTAAAGGTAATTTCAGGAAGTTAACTCTACATTCATACTTTAAATGTATCATGTATTATGCTGGTTTATTATTTTGTTCCGTTTATTGTAAGTAATCGTTACCTTCTATTCTGAGTTTAAAACGGTCATAACTCCGTAACAGTCCAAAATCGGACACATGTTTATATGAACTTCTTTGATCACAAAGACCTAGGAAATCACCTCCTGCAGTTATGCCCTAAAGTCGTGAAACACCCTGTATACAAAAGAGGGAGAGTAACAGGCTTTAGTTTTCTTCTGACAGAACCCTAATCGGGCCTGCACCAGTCACTCAAATCAATGCAATCTCTCTTATACAATTTAACGATTGTCCACAGATAGATATAGCGCATAAAGGAATTTGAAAGTGCGTTTCTTCACCAGATATTTGGTGTTTACTTGTATCAGCTTTTACTAATACAATATAGTACTAATACAGTACAATCAAAAAGCAAAACAACAAAAAACTCCATGGCTTTAGTCCGCAAGCGAACTATACCGACCGAGCGACCGCCGTTTGTAGGCGAAGTTAGTGCCAATTTTAGCTGATAGAGGGTGTCGCGTGGTCAGTGCAATGGATCCCATGGCCATTAATCTCGGGTTTCTAGACCGGAGCTGCTATTTCCTTCAAAGAGCTCCTCAAGTATCCTCACGAGGCTGAGTGGACCCCGTTCCAAACAGACTACTTTTCAGAAAATGTGGTAGCGCATGGAATCGAACTCGGATCTCTGGATCTGTAGCAAGGAAATCTGATCACTAGACCACAGAGGGGGTCTAACAATACAATCTCTCGCTGAATTGTTAATCTGATTTCCACAAAGAAAGATTTTTCAATTTTGTCTTTATATTTTATTAAAGAAGGTCTCTGTTCCTTTATTTTACTGTTTATTTTATTTATGTTGTGTTCCAATCTCTTCCATAATTCTCTATTTCTGAGATCATCCTCTGGTTTCTTGCGTCGGACAACACGCTGCATGCGTCATAACGAAATCTACAAAATCAGGAAAGAAAATAACCATTTTATTTGGATACGAATGTGGCCTGGGTGCGCAGTAGATCTAGCAGCGATTTCCCTCAGCTCAGAACACTGAACGCTATATTCTGAATTGTGTGGTATTGCGTGCTTCTCCGGGCGTGTTCATGTGTGTGTGCAAGGAGCTGGGCTTTACAGCGAAATCCTTTACGCGATTGGGCAATAGGTACAACATTGGAGCAGTAAGTCGTTGCAAATTGAGTTCATAAAACCCGAGTTCGCTTTGTGTTGAACGGAGATAGAGGCTGCGAGCCTGGAAAGAGGAAACAAAAAAGTACTGACTACAGATGTCTGCGCCTAGCTAAGAAATTGCAAACGATATTAATTCTGAAGACAAATGTTGACATGCTCCGAAATTTTACGAAATATGCGTTGCTATATATAGCAAACGGGTGTGAAAGAAATATTAATCCAAAGGAAAGCACAAAGCATTCATAGAGTAGCCTGTTTAGGGTGTGGAAGTAATCGAGAGAAATACAGCCATTAACACTTCATTGCCAGTGTCGACACTTAACCTAAATGCGGAGGATCCTGAAATTCGAAACTTCTAATCAGTCCTCGCCAGTTTTTATGCAATCTTACGTCTTAGCTTATTTTGGAAAATGGACATTGAATAATATATTTTCCGAAGTGTTTCTCAGAATGAATCATATAAATTAGCCAAACTTGCAAACTAAGTTCTCAGTCTTCAACTAATGCATTACTTTATAATTCTAAAATTCTACGCGCCCTGCATTGCGTTATATCGACTGGTTCGAGTCAGGTATTAGAGGTTATCGAACGTCTTGTTTCGTCGCAGGAATGCAAGACGTACTGCAAGTTGGTTGGACGTGTTGCTAGGTGATACTGTCGCTGGGTTGTCAGTTGGTTGGACGTGTTGCTAGGTGATACTGTTGCCGCGTTGTCAGTTACAAGAAGCACAAAAGTTTGAAACAAGACACAATATTCGCCATAGTAAAGGTATAAATACATCTTGGTCTTAAATTTCACATTATTAAATGCACTCACCGTGGTGATGAGGTGCCCTGGTAGTTCTGCAACCCACGATGCAGCTGAAGATGTTCGAAAATGGCTCCAAGTTCCGACAACTGTGCCTGTCTCTCTTGCACAGCTTTGAGAACGCACTGGAAAAAAAATGGAGTGAATATGCATTTAGAATTAAATTGCACACTGCACGCGTTCCTATCTACACTAGGAAGTTAAAAACAGTCAGTGAAAAACGCTGAATAAATTTTTGAATGAAGCTGACATATACTCGCATGGTCTTCGCAATCGACAGTCATTGAAGCTAGTTTTATCATCCCTTTTTATCTTACTTACTTACTCATGGAGCTGAGCCCTTCTGGAGGAGCCGCCAATTCTGCAGGTACTCAAGAATTTCCCAGCATTTTATGGAACCCGAAGGTTCATCACCGTGTTCACAAGAGCTCTCCACTGGTCCCTATCCTGAGCCAGCTCTATCCAATCCATACCATCCTATTCAATCTCTCTAAGATCCATTCTAATATTGTCCATCCACCTACGCCTTGGTCTTCCCTCTGGTCTCTTTCTTTCTGGCTTTCCCACCAGTACCCTATACGCATTCCTCGTCTCCCCCATTCGTGCTTCATGACCTGCCCACCTCATCCTCCTTGATGTACGAAAAAACCTGTATCTAATTCATGATTTTCATTCATACCTTTTTATAAACAATAAAAAAATCCTTATGCCACAGGAAATGGAATAGATTTGATGGTCTAAAATACTAGGGTTATCTTAATATACACCTGGTTCGGGCCTTCTACCTCCTTCCCAATCCATAATTCTGCAATGAAAGCATCAATAAATAAACAAAGATATCTCTCGCCTACAAGACAAATATAGTAGTATAAGTTCCTGGCGAAGATGAGATAATGCACTTTTCTGAGTCTGCGCACTGCCTTCCATCCCTCCTCATAATTCTTTATGTTTACCTCAATTTCAGATGTGAGATTACGAAATGTCTTTGTTCCAAGTCATATTTAAGCCGCAGCCCATAATATTGTGGCATATTTGCTCAAAGAAGAAACTGTGAAGCCAGCAGAGACAGCCTTTGCTAGAGAACGGCTCTGCAAAGAGCTCGTTGTTAGGCAACAACTTCGCAAGCACGCAACAATACCAGAGCAATCGCTATGAAACATACCAATGCAACAATAAACTGTTGGAAGCGGTGTTTTCTGTATGGTCCATGTGCCTGTGAATCAGTGGCAGACACCTACCTCTTAAAATTGTATCGCCTACAAAGCAAGGTTCTCCTAATCATTGGCAATATTCCAAGGCGCACACCAGTCCGCGACATGCACACAGCTTTCAACTTTCCATATATATACGATTATATAACAAAATTGTGCAGACGACAAGCAGAAGTCATACAAAATCATGAGAATGAACATGTTCGCAGTATAGGACACGGTGAAACCAGACATAGAAAATATAAGAGGCTTAAACTTTGCGATGGTCAAGCTTACGACCGTTCAACTGACTAAGCTTCCGTTGTAGCGTAAGATACGTAAGGTAGGCATGACCTGCTCTGTAAAGTCAGGACTGACAGAGGGGTTGTACACAGTGCAAAAGGAAGAATTTCCAGTAACTTGCTGTATGTGCAATACGTATACTTGACGGAAGGCCAAGCATATTCATAAGAGACAAACCCAACTTATCGTCAGAGAGGATGTTACATCAGGACTATTACCACAAGAGCTCAGTTGAAAAAGAAACTCTGGTCGTGAGTCTCAAGGGCCTTGACGCCAGGATTGGCGGTAAACCGCCAGTCGTAAAGTAACTCTGACTCTGACTGCAGAATCAGTCAGACGAGAGAGTGCAGACAGACAGACAGACAGTTGAGACTTTCATGTAGCTGAGGCCGGGGACAGTTCGGGAACCCAGAGGAAGGAGAAGGTCCGCGTTTGAAAGCCACTATCAAGCAACGGCTGGTGGAGACTGTAACAAAGTGAGAACACTGGTCTGTGTCTAACAGTGATTAGTAAAGTGCAGTCGCGAGTTGTGTGTTAAAGTGTCCAACAAGTTCAGTTATCAATCCAACCCCGTCTGTCGCCACTGCAGCAAGTGACAAAACAGTCAAATCCATTTCTCCCCCCAAAAAAACTGCTGTTTACGAACTTAGTACACTCGAGTCCTCAGGTAATGACATTGCCTCACAGCAAAATTACAGAAAACTGAAGTCAGGAGCACAGCATTTAAGTTTATGCACTTCCGAAACTTTCATGAGTTGTTTCAGTCATAACTTTTACTTCAGCACGATGTCAGTTTTAATGTCGCTTCCAATAAAATTATATTATTCAAGAAATCTGATACTGCTGATAAGATATGTATGAATCATAGACCCCTGGGCCGCACTGAAGTGGGGGTGGGGGTGGGGGTGTCGCTTTCACAAAAGAAATGCAATCTGCTAGAGTAGACTCAACACTGGCACATTTTCCAAAACTCCTTCTCGTTTTACTATTTTTACAATAAATTTGAGGCAAAGCTTCGGTTCATTGGTCCGTCTCCTTCTTGTTCTGATTTTCCGAATGCATTCTTGAAAACAAAAATAAAACAGAGATGAATGAAGAAAAAAGGGAGGAAAAAAGAGGCGACGCGAACATTTACACAAACATATTTCCCACTTTGTTTTTCAATTGGAAGAAACAGCGCGGAGACAAACGGGCAAACAGTCAACTTGTAATGAAGAACAGGCTGTAGGCTTCAAGCGCCGTGCATCCTTCATAGCCAAACTGACGAACGAAATTCTCTTTAAAACGTGCATACAGGACGCAACGAAGTGTAGACAAGACACCCTCTCAACCCCGTTTCAACCCTTAAGAAAAATAAAGAAACAGATAAAAAATTGGCAGAAAAATACAAGAACAATATACAAAATGGAAACCATTCTAACGCTCGTTTTGTTTCTAAAATTATATGTTTATCTCCTCCCAACTGGACCTATTCCAGCAATGAGATGTTAAAACTACATGAATGAAGACATCAAATATTGCACTGCTGAAGCTGGAGAGCCTTGCCACAGAAATTGTTAGTCATATTTCTGTTCCTTCTTTATATTTCTAGGAGCGTTAAACACCAGCAGCAATAAATACAGAGCAAACAATCTTTAGCTTAAGACAAAATTCGATGCCAAGTCGTTTCAACTCAATCCGAACTTTGTCCCTAAGAGTTTAAGCCCACACACAACACACATCCAAACTACTTGTTTCAGCAAGTGCTTCTTCCGGACTACAGAAGTGACATGACCTTCCTTTTAGTTAGTTTACGACGTTATTAGCGTCTAGACGACATAGCGTCGAGTGCTAGGACGCCTGGCGAAAGGATCTGGAAGGACGCGATCATGACTTAACCGAGACAGTATCCTGGAATTTGCCTAGAGTCACACTAAAGAAAACAAGCTGAACAGCAGTTAGAACAGTCGATGTCTCCCCCAAGATTGGAACCCAGAAATTCTCGAATGTGGTTCTAGAGCAGTGGTTCTTAAACTTTTTCATACTGAGGCCCGGTAAATTCTGTTTTTTATAAGACGAGGGCCCGGTACTGGGCCGCGGTCCCACGGTTGAGAAACACTGTTCTAGATGTGCAGCGTTGCCGCTTGTCAACCCACCCCGTAATGTCGGACAGTGCGATTCCCAAACTGAGGTGTGGACACAGAAATAAATATGGATCCTGCGATAAGATAAACGTGTATTCTCACACACTAAATTCTAATTTCGTTTGGGAAAGAGTTATGAAAACGTTCACAGTTATTTGTCTCATTTCCATACAGCGGCATGGGCGTGAATTTACCATTCAACTCCACCCTATCCGAGGTCATGAATGGTGGAGTTATACCACCACTCCTCCATACGTCTTCATTGCATACTGCTTAATTAATTTAAACATGAAGACAACTTCACCCTTACCTTACCTCAAAATTCACACGGCGAAGCGAATACAGCTGCACAAATCTCCCAGCATTACCGCACGCACGCACGCAAGCATACACACACACATTAGTTCGATAGTTCTGACGTCATCATCTTGTTTCGGATCCTGACCCACCGTCACACAAGTTCGATTCGTTATTTGCAGTCACAACGGCAACTATGCACATCTAGTTGTTCACCTGAGTTTCGGAGGATCGTTCTGTCTCCATCTTCAGGGTCATAGAATACTAAATATTCTCCTTGCCTCAGCTGGTACTCTTTGGTCTCCTCTCCATACCAGAATCCGAGCCAGATTTTCCTCGAGCGAGTCCTTGAAGATGGAAGGAGTATGTTCCTGCGAAAGCAGGTGAAATTCTACAACATTATACGGCGTCACAGCCCATAAGATTTTACTTTTGATACTCAGAATTCTGTGTTTTTGGACTTCGTCCATTGTCCGATATTAAAAAAAAATAGTTTTTCTAGAATACCGAACGATGGGCAAAGTCCAAAAAAAAACACTAACTCTTACCAGTATATCATTGTCAGAACTCTTTAGGATCAATTACCACTTTTCATTGTTTTGTTCTTATCAGTGCTTCCAACTGGCTGAAGATATAAATTGAGTCTATTCAATTTTAACACGTCTGTACATCCACCTATACAGCAACACAACCTCAAGTAATGCCATCTAAATCCACTCAAGTGTCACTTTGAAATACTCGCTATCGTCGAGCGTGCCTTGTTTGCTTTCCCTGCAGCTGAAGGCAAATTTCTCCTTAAAATCATACACAAAACTACAGCCAAAACAAAAATTTATTGCTTACATTTTGATTGATATTGTCACGGGGTTTGGAATGGTGAATAGATGCACTGAACACTTACAGTTCGTAACTACAAATAACTATGTATAACACAGTCGTTTAGAGCACATAGTATGTTACTAGATGTTCCCTGGTGACGGCCAAAACAATGGTTATTCCTCTGCCTCTGGCTTCCCTTCAAAATTCCCGTACAGAACTGACTAAGCTCTCAAAGTCAAAGTCAAGTCACATTGCGACCGACGGTCAGTCAGTAAGTTTTGTCGTCGAGTCCCATCTGGGACTCATGACCAGATATTTATTACTGTTTGACAGTTACGGTCTTGTTTTTGTTGAGCGCCCTCTCTGACGAGAAGACGAGTCTGTTTTTTGTACATGCTGCTGGCCCTTGCCAGCGAACTCTTTCTCGGGTCTGCGTTCCTTGGGACTCACGACCATATTTTACTGTCTCAGACCTGAGACTTCCCTTCTACAGTATTTAACAATAGTCCTTACCGATTCTTCCAGCATCTTTACCCATAGATATAGTCCTCCCATATTTTCATGCAGACGATATACAAATAATGCAGTTGGCTCAGCGTCATTAAATTAATAACAAAAAGAAATATGCCTCAGAGTCTCAAACCTATAATTTTGTGTCAAGAATCTATGAGGTGTTGGAACTGAGCATCTCACAGCGAGGATCAGACACCGTGCAGTCCTTTCGAAGTTTGCCGACGTTTCGTAAGACTATTCTACCACTAGCTTCAGGGTTAAAGTTTAAGCAAAGCATGTACCAGCAACAAGTCATGTTTACCCTTGCTTCTACGGTTTCTAAGTTCTTACACTTGCCTCATTTGCTGTTCTTTTTTTTTTTTTTGCAAACAATTAACTTTGCTTGCCTTCCGCTTCTGACTCTACTTACCCTTCGAACTGGAGATGGAGGCAATATATTCCTCCGAAACGCTGGTAATCTCCTACCAAACTATAGAACGTCATATCTCGAAAGGTAGCATTCGTCGTGCATTTCAAGAACAAGAATGAAAGTTGCATGTAAGACTAGACACTGAATTTCTTCTAAATAGTTTATAAGAATTCAATTCGTACCTCACGGGGAACACATCACGTCTCCACCGCAAAGCGCAACTAATTAGTGCAGAGTTTTAGTTATGTTACTCGGATGTATATGTAAGTGAATATTGACGATAAACGGCATAAGGGAACACATTTAGAAACATACTGTAGCTTGGCTACGTAGTTCACAAGATCGTCCGCAACGCGGCAGCACTACCGGGATCATCGCCTCCCTGTGGCAAGGAATGGAACTCGGCGGAGTTACACACGAGAATAATTTGGATAATGAACGCAAGGAAATCCCGAAGAACACCACTACAGCAAATTATTTACATATATATATGTACACAAACAGATCAACCCGTGTGTCTGCAAACCAGCCAAAATATCTTGCCAACGTACATGAGCAGTACTGACCCTACATATACTTCTCTGCTTTCCCCTTTTCATCTATTTCTTAATCTTGGTTTCTCCACGAGTTTCTTGTTTTGGGCCTTGGCAGCTCAGTTGGTATAGTGACTGGAATATGGACAGGGCGACAGAGAAATCAGGGCTTGATTACCGGCAGGGGCCATTGGGCAGTGCGGCCGCAACATAAGCAGACCACTCGCCAACAAATAACGTTGTGGTTAGGAATACACACAGCTTCAGTACCCAGTACCTCCACTCCACCCACACTCCTACATGGCGCGTTACTCAGGTAAGCTGTAACCGTTCCACTGCTACGCAACTTATTTATGTAATCAACTTTATAAATTTTTAAGCTTAATTGTTCAAAATGAAATGCAGTGAACAAGGGTAGTGAAACATGGTCAATTCTTGTATGTAAGAGAAAGCGATTTCTCAAGCTTACAACAAGAGACAGGAAGACACCCTTCAAAGGTTTATTAGTGGAAAGCTGCGTTAAAGAATAGGGTAAAGAAATCTTTTGTAAATTCAATACTTGGCAGTTTGTACATGCCATAACTTAAAAAGAGTGAAGTTTTTAGGGCCCAAGCGACGCGTAAGCATTTGTCACTTTCTGACAGAAATACGTTGGAGTCAAAAATCCTTAAACGCTTGTAAGCTTTAAGCGGAGTGGAGGAATATCTAATTAAGATACTCCTATTTTTCAAAATTAGCCAATCACTAAAATTTAAGGGGTGACAGCGCAGTGACGCTGGAGAAAGGAGGAATTGAATGTTTGAGGAAGCGTCATGTTTTAGCATCATTCTGCAAACGGGAGGTGAAAGAAACAGACGTAAATTCTGAAACCGGGAGTAGAAGGAATCAGACGTAAATTCGGAAACCGGGAGGTGATAGAAACAGATGTAAATTCTGAAACCTGGAGTCGTTAGAATCAGCCGCAAAAAGTTATACATCGGGCTCCAAAGCAGTTATACATAAAGGTTACTGACATTGAAACTGTATCAAAGGTGGTTAAACAAGTGTTCAATGTAATTCGTCCAAACTTGAGAAGTGCTTGTGATTTGTTGTGTTTAATTTATTCCTTTTCTGAGTTGTGGCCCGTTCAAGGCTCTGAGATAAGAGGTACTCAGCTCTACCAAATCAACAAAACCCCCTTCTTTTAAAATTAACCCTGAGATATTGAGCAACAAGAAAGAAGAACCTACAAGAGGCGACCTAGCGTGTGAAGAAGAAGAAGAAGAAGAAGAAGGAGCGAAAAGTAGCAGGAAGGGCGGTAAGAAAGCAGGAAAAATTTACCTCTGCTGGATTTGAGGTACTCACAAAGGTTACTAGGTTGTGACGCCGAGTTGTCCGGTAAAGGACAACTGACGTTTCGGAAGAATAAGCCATCAATTTAATGCATGCTACTTGGTCGATGCTCGTTTAGCATATCATCGATCCTGAAGAAGGAGGCTATAGAATCCTCTGAAACCTAGGGGAACTTTTATCGGACTACACAGCGTCAAATACCAGGAAACAGCGCTCTCCTATTATACCATTATCTTTTTTTTTTAACTCGCTTAGTGAGGGTGGAGTCCAGTTGGGTCCACTCGGCACGTCGGCCACTGATTGGCCTATTGTAGCCTGCCCCGGGTGATTATAATGATGGAGAATTTGGTGGAATGAAGATTGGCAGGGGAAACGGAAGTACTTGGGGAAACCCCGCCCCAGCGCCACTTTGTCCACCACAAATCCCACTTGACTAGCCCCGGGATTGAACCCGGGCCGCCGCGGTGGGAAGCCAGCGACTAACCGCCTGAGCTATGGCGCGGTCTTACCTTTACCTTATTAGTCATCTATTATTAGAGAAGTCCGCACGTAACTTTTCTTCTGAGTGGTTACTGTCCCTTTGGGGGAGGGGGGTGTTCGTTCTATCGCATCGGCGAGAGCAGCACAAGAAATATAAATAAACATTCAAACAAGCTATATAATGCCGTGTAGTCCGCTGAGACTCAACCAACGTTTCGGACAAACATGCCACTTCCATGTTCAGGATCTAAGAACAAGCCAAGTAAGAAACCAGAGTGAAAGGAGGAGGCAATGCACTACACAGCGATATATCCCACGGGTGTTACAACCTGGAATCCTATAAGTCATTTTATTTCACGATTCCTGCCCCAAATATTCTTACCCGTGTCAAACGACTGCCGTTTATTGAGGTCTGTTGCAGACCGGCTATAGAGACATTTTAAACAAACCAGGTTTCTGCTTCAGAAGGATTTGAGTTCGAGTCCCGAAGAATTCTCTGTTCTCCGCGTCGTCCAGACCGGCTCTGGGCCCCACCCAGCGTCATTTCCATTGGACACCGGGGGCTATTTCCCAGCGGATGAAGCGGCCGTGGCGTGAAGCTGACCACTCACCTCCAACTAGTGCCGCGGTCAAGAAAACATGGTTCTATACACCCACTCCCCCAAACGCCTTCATGACGTAGTGCTTAAATTAGTGAAGCACTGGGAAAACATTACCTTTTTTTTAAGATGAGGATATTATTGCTTAGTGTACCGATACTGAATGTCTGTCTGTCTATGGCTCTACAGACCTTCTGTTGGACCTTGGCCACTTTTTCAGTTTCTTCAACCTATACTCAGTCGGCAGGACTCCTTGGACGGGGGTCAGCCTGTCGCAAGGCCGCTAATTGCACACAGAACAACACAAACTGAGAAAAAACGAATGTAGATATCCATGCGTCGACTGGGATTCGAACCCACGATCCCAGTGTTCGAGCGTGCGAGGACGGTTCATGCCTCAGACCGCGAGGTCACTGTGATCGGCCAATTCTGAATATACCACTTCTAAACTTACCACTAGCGGCAAACGGTGATCGGGTTATGAACCTGACTTCCTCAAAAGACGCGCTGACACCCCGCATGTTTTGCGGGGCACAGCGCACTAATGAAAAACCAGAAAATGCTTATGAATATTTCATTGGAACATTAAGGATTTCAGGGTTGTAACGATTCACGTAATTTTTTTTGTCTTCAGGGAATTACACCGTGTAGTTTTGTAGGCTTCCGATCTTTTGGAGCATGCGCACCGCCTAGAAACACACTGCACACTCACCAACATTTAAATTATTTTCTTGTCAACTTAAATAAAATAATTTCTTTGATATTTTTAATGTCCGTACCATGTTCACAAAATGTACGTATTATCTGCTACAATGAATTCTCACACCTCAGTCGAGAAAGGTCCCAGTCACGTGGTGTGCGTAACCAGCACAGACATCCAGACTCGGTTTCACGTTCAAAACATTTGTTACACGATTGTTCTAAACACACAGATGCTGTGTTTCCCGTGTAAATTATATATCAGGACGGCAAACACAATATCGCGGGCCACTATGGTAAGTGGTCACTGACGTTTCAGAGTAACATATTGTCTCCTTCTTCAGAGCAGAAGCAAGATATCCCACCTGCAAAGTTCCCAACCCATGAATACCCAACATGAGTTTGACCGTAAAACCTCACGAGAAGAAACAATACTGGGTCCTAAGCGTAAACCGAAAGATAATATTAAAGTGGACCAGAGAAGGTGTGTTCTGAAGATATATATAATAGGACGGCTTACACCTGAGGACAAAAAAAGAAAACACAAACACCTTGGCTTGAGTCCGCAAGCGAACTATACCGACCGAGCGACCGCCGGTTGTCGGCGAAGTTAGTGCCAACTTTAGCGGGTAGAGGGTGTCGCGTGGCCGTTAATTTTCCGTTTTCTAGACCGGAGCCGCTAGCTCCTCAATTATCCTCACGAGGCTCAGTGCACCCTTTTTCAAACCCACTACTTCTCAGAAAATCTGGTGGCTCCGGGAATCGAACCCGGGACCTCTTAATCTGTAGCCAGGAACTCTGACCACTAGACCACGGAGGCGGTCTGTACCTGAGAACCAATTAATTCAATCGATACATGTCCGGATGTTATTATATATTTCACTTTTTCTTCGAACAAATCCGCAAAACGTTGCTTCGTGAAGTCTCTCGGCCCAGCACCCACTGTCCTGCACAGTGTACAGAGAGAGGAGGCCACTGCCACTTCCGGACAAACATTGTGAACTTGAAATCAATGAACTTGCTTGCCTCCTGCAGGTGTCCGTTACGGAACTGCTCGCAGCCAGGCAAGGAGTGGTCTTGCTGCCGCATCATAACGGTTGGGCCACATGCGTAACTGCTTTCGGCGTGGAGACACGCTCCTTCTTCCTGTACACATCTTCGGCTTCCTGTTCTGGTCTGGTCTGGTCTATGGCACCGTCGATACGGCGACAATTAGAAGGACTGTGAACTCGAAAAATACGAATGCGACACTCGATTTTATTGGTAATTCGTACCGCTTGAGAGCACAACAGGAAAGTCGTGTTAGTCCTGCTGAATTTTACTTTTTAGTATGTTTGACCTAGGTCGATTGGTATTTGTGGTCGACAAAGTGGCGCTGGGGCAGGTTTTCTCCGAGTACTTCGGTTTCCCCTGCCAATCTTCATTCCACCAATTGCTCCACAATCACCCTCGCCTATCGTCTGGGGCCTGGTACAATAGGCCAGAAATGGCCACAGTACAAGGGACTTAGTCCCACCCCAATAGCATTAAAAAAAATCTTTGACCTAGAATTAGGTGGGAGAATAATATTAAAATGGATCTTAAAATTATAGGATGGGATGGTATGAGCTGGATTCATGTGGTACAGGATAGGGAGCAGTGGCAGGGTTTTGTGAGCACGGAGATGAACCTTCGGGTTCCATAAAATTTAAGTGGCTGATCAAGAGGGGCTCAGCTCCATGAAGTTAATTAAAATAATAACGTTTATCATTTTTTTCGCAAGTCAAGATTTAATAATATTAAAGTTGAAATTTAATTGGGGTAGGAACCGGTTAAATAACCTAATCTGTCGTTATGATGGTCATGATGATGACGACGGACGAGTGATGATAGTTTTTTTCATTACTGTCATCACCTCCATCTTTCATTCTGCTTAAGAAGTTCCAGAATTACATGCTCATTACTTGTTTCTTTCAGCCGAACTACGTGTTTTCTCAATGGTAACTGAAAAAGAGCAACGAACTCTTCTCCTCACGCAACTCACCTCAAGTGAGAATACACACGGTTTGCAATTTATGGCGCTGCGAACATTGAAGTATCTCGGCTAGTGAGCTGGGTTCGTCGGGGCAACGTCGATGGCATTACGGCGACATGGCGTCATGTACTTCTTGCTACAACTTTCAAACACAGCTGGGATAGCGTAGTCGGTATAGCGCCTGGTTACGAGGCTGGATGACCGAGGTGTCGGAGTTCGAGTCCCAGCAGAGTCAAGAATTTTCTCTTCTCCACGTCGTCCATACCGACTCTGGGGACGCGGGCTCTTTCACTGGGGTTAAAGCGGCTGGGGCGAGAAGCAGACCACTCACCTCCAACTAGTGCCGAGGTCAAGAAATGTGGATCTATACATCCACTCCCCCATACGCCTTCATAGCGTAATGTTTAATTACTTATGCACAGGGACAACTTTACCGTACCTACATAAACACTATAGGGCGTCAACTTACTTAGTGACACGCTCCGTGAGGACCCCAAGTGCGTGCGCCGGGTAGTTTTACGAACAATCAAAAGTAACCAGACACAGGCACGGAATCTCGGAAAATTTTGGTTCCAGATCCAAAAGCTCTCCTTTTCGGCATTTCCTGAATAAACAAAACCGATATAAACAGATTTACCTGATACAGAATTGAGGGCGGGGCTTCGATTTCCGACAAGAGTAATATATGTCTGCTTTCCAACTCGTCCAGACGAGATCTATGGTCAAACTATCCTTGTAGCAATCGTGTACCTGGAGGGTAATGTGGTCAAAGCGCGAGGTTACCACCCACCGGAATCTAGTATCGAAGAATGTATGGAGTTTTACCTCCATTCAAAATACATACTTTTATTGTGTGGTTCTTACGTACAGACACAGTATATGTAAACGTAAAGTTGTACCTGTGCGGCACAGCTGGATGTTCTGGCCTTTTTACCCCTGGGGATACAGATTCCGGTATCTGTTGGCTAGGGGAAAGATCTTCATCTATAACACAGGCCTACAAAAAAAAAATTTTTTTGGTGTCTAGGATTTTAGAACTAATTTTAGTTATATTTAAGGCGCTGAATCTAAATATAAAATCAGTTTTTCTCTACCAGCTCTACTTTTTTAGATCAGCGTTTTTGTAACGTGCAGTTCTACACAAAATGTGCAGTTCTAATTGTATTTTGTGCAGTTCTAAATCTCATATGCAAGGATTGGTTCCTGTATATTTGCCCTATTGTCAGTCTGCTGTCCACTGAGTTCCCCCAAAATCCACTAGATGGCATTGTCTGTCCGGTGTGAAGTGAACTTGAA
>NW_019729900.1:682531-694280 GCF_002891405.2 Cryptotermes secundus | reverse complement strand
CTTTGTATTTAATATAATAAAATAAAAATATAATTATAATATAGTAATAAAAATTCCATGTTGAGTTTTTTTATTTGATCCACTGATTTAACTTAAAATAGTGTAACGTATATTTCACCAAAATGTTATATCTTAAAAATTTGAGCTCCTAGGCAAAAACTAATGCCATATTTGAATTCAGGGCATCAAATTCATATGAAATCAGCTCCAAATACCCCGGCACCAAAACAGCTGTTGGCCTGTGTAATCTGATTAAATTAAGCAGGCCCCTTGATATATATATATATATTTTTTTTTTCTTCAGTGGAACATTTAAAACTCAGAAAGGGAAACGCGTTACTTCGATCGTGAATGTGGTAATGGCCGACGATTACTTCAGAACTAACTAAAACAAAATCACACTGTCGTTACTTGTGATAATGAGGAGGGGAAGGGTGAAAGGTGCAAATGGGAGAGAATTGTGAAGACACGCCCCCGTCCAGCTATGGCCAATACAAGGCCCAGAGGCACAGACTGGATGTGAACCCAGGCCCGGTTGGTCGTGACCAAAATATTATGCAGTTGGGGAGGTGCTCTGGGTGGATGTCACGGATCAGAACCTCCCTTCCAAAGTAAAGTAAATTAAAATGGGGGGTATCTTGTGTCCAAAATAATTTAAAAGCTAGGAATACGTAATGAATGGTACGGATTATGATTTAACAAATCTTAGAATTAAGAATATGATTTAGTTTTTTAATTTAATGTTGAATTCTCCCGTCTAAATCAAATTAAATACGGGTAGAAGTAAAAAAGCCAGTCACGTAGCCGAGCGGTCTAATGCATATACTGTCTTCGCTCGCTCGGAAGCCGGGATCGTGGGTTCGAATCCCACTCAGGGCATGGATGTTTGTGTGCGTTTTTCTGTTTGTCTACAGGTAGAGGGTTTGCGACGAGCTGATCACCCGCCCAAGGAGTCCTACCGGCTAGAAAAACCGAAGTGAACGGAGAAGTTCATGGATGTAGGCCTAGGCTCACTGGGGCTGTAGTGCCAAGGAAAAAAAAAAGAAGTAAAAAAATCGACTAGCGTTTTAAGAAGTAGGCCTCTTTCACAATGTATTTCAACACAATGCATGACCTTACGTAATATGCACTTACCTACGGATCAATATGCCTGAGAAGTCGTAATTGTCCGACAACTTTTAGTGAAAGTCTCCAGTATCGAATTTTTAGAAAATCTGTCAAACAGGTTTAAACGCTGATACTACGTCGCAGACGGACCTGAAGCTCTCACAGGGAATATATTCATTAAAATATTCTTGGACATTCAGCAATTGGAGACTGATATTTCAAAATATCTCCCCGGTTACATTCAAATCCATCGTAGCGCAGATGTGGGAGAGACCGAAACGTCGCTTCTAGTGTATAAAGACATTACGTCCAATTATGTCCTTAATTTCTTATTTTGTAAAAGAAAGGCGACGATCAGAACCATTTCCCAAATTTAATCTGCTTAATTTTCACAGTAATATATGGATTTTTTACTCTCGTTTCGAAGGGGGCCGATTTCGCAACATTCTCAATGGATTTAAATAGCTGAAATAAATCCTACTGCTCACATCGACCAATACACATAAACAAGAAGTAATGTAACGTCCGTTCTTTGGCACTTGCAACAAGTTCGTGGGAACGCCAATAGAGGCGCCACTTGTCAGTTTGCATGTGAGGCACGAATAAACCATGAAAATTCATTCTAAACGTCTCTCATTCAAGTTACAGCCGGGAGATTCCAAACTCGCGGATGTTATGGCTCTGGACGGATGACCAAATTATTTTTGACCGGATTCAATACAGACGCCTGCGCTAGGTATAACAAATGAAGATATTTGCCGTTGAATTTTCAAGGGCTTTTCTACTGATATTCCTTATCATCACGCAGCTGTGCCTTAAGTGTTTACCGATTAGTATCGCCACTGTAGACTTACATACATACACAATTGTGTTGCACGTTGCTATTATTAAAAAAACAAACTCCGTGGTTTTAGTCCGCAAGCGAACTATACCGACCGAGCGACCGCCGCTTGTCGGCGAAGTTAGTGCCAACTTTAGCGGATAGAGGGTGTCCCGTGGTCAGCGCAACGGATCCCCAGGGCCGTTAATCACGATTTTCTAGACCAGAGCCGGTATTTCCTTGAAATAGCTCCTCAGTTGTCCTCAAGAGGTTGAGTGGACCCCGTTCCAGACCCACTACTTGTCAGAAAATCTGGTAGCGCCGGGAATCGAACCCGGACCTCTGGATATGTAGGCAGGAACTCTGCACTATTTATCGTTCGTGTGTAAGGTACTGGAATGGAAGGCAGTATGACCTAGTTTAAATCAATTAAAGATACGCTAACTAGCCTATAGGTGGACTTACATGGACAGCAGGCGGGTAATGACACACTGTTTATGAATTTCATTTACGAAGTCTCAGAGTTCATTGTTTGGAACATGGCGGCCGATGTGTACATGCCCATAGAAGATGTTAATGAGGAAAGGAGGAGAGGCCGACAGAAGGAGGTTTCTCCTGCCTACGTCACTGCATCCGGCAATCCCTGCTGAACGTAGACCCCACGGTACTATGTTACGAGACGCGCATTTTGTGTTGAACTGCTGAATGCTTGCCCGCAACACATCTCGATTTCCATGTTGATGTTAAGGCGTGTTCAGGAGGCACCAGGATGCCTTTAGTTCTTCCTCCCCTTCTTGTGGAAAGAAGGATACAGTTTTTAAACGAGAATAAGAGAACATGAGAGACAGACGCGACTTTTAGCCTACTTAACTTAGTTTAGAAAAATAAAAGTAAGCTTATGAAATTATCTTGCTCTCTGTGCATCTGTCCATCCCCCTTAACAACTGTAAATGCCTGCTCGAGACGAACAGCCCTAAGGAGGGAGAGGTGACAATCGTAGGCACGCACCCTCGGAAAAAGAAATGGAGTCACGCTTTTAGACTACTAGGGACGAGGAGCCTTGAGCAGGGAGCAATGTGACATGACGCCTGAGAGTTGGAATAGTGAAGCCACATGAGACGGTCGTTGCTAGGTGACTGCTTAGTAAACACGTTACTGCAGCAATAAATATATAAATACATTATATAATCATGTGTCCCGGTAGAACTCGGAACCAAGAGTCACTCTGCTTGGAGGAGCAGCAGCAATTTACCAGTGAATTCAGTCAAGTGGAAGTGAAAAAAAATTATGTGATTAATTTTTTCAAGAACTTTCGTTTATTAATTTCTGAGGCGAATTCGTTCAGCTCAGTTCCTGGATAAATAACTGTTATGCATTGAGGAGAAAAGTAGTGGAAACTGGAGACAGAACCAGTAAGAACAAAGCGACGCAACACTGAGCAGTGATCGAGATTCTGCATTTATCATATATTTCTCCTTTCAATTCTGAAATTGTAGCAAGCTCACAGACTCGAGTTTGAATTCAATTTGGTGGTGATACTGAAGATGCTGTTAGTATAAATGACCTCTGAGTAGAGGCCATCATTAGAAAGTTGCTATATTTTAATTCTCAGGAACCAGAATCGCCATACCGGAGGTCTCGCTGAACTGAACTGTCACGTGACTGAGTGAATACAGACGGGGTTCTGATTGGTAATTGTACTTATTGAAGACTTAAATAACATAATTACAAGTAACTACAGAGCTATCGCTAATTCAGTGAGAAGGGAAGAGGGGGGGGAGGCAGACAGAAAATGTACTTACAAAGTAAGATTTCAGGTTTTCAAGGCGGTGACTATGAAGAGTGTCATTTTCTTGGATGTGGCGCGGTGTAGGAACGTATCGCCTCCATCTTCAGGGCAGAAAAATCCGCGAACGAGGACACAGCGTGAGGAGATGGCTGCCTGCTCAAGCTGGCTCCTCGCTCGCAAATTTTTTTTTTCCTTACTCTGTTTCTTCGAGTTGTGTATTTGGCTTCATTTTTTGAGTCTGAAGGTTAAGGCAATATTTTCCACTGAAAAGTCGGCAAACATACCAGGATATACGACGTCACATCACAGAAAATAGTAATCATTAAATTTCATGTAACGTTAATAGAGGAGGACAGTTCGTTAAGCACGAATGGTCAGACTAGTTCCGACCGGAAGTAGAGAACTGTATGTCACAGCGGCAGCGCCAGTGTTATGAACCCAGGAGCCTAACTGCAACGCCTAACTTAAGCGGCGTGTGACGGAAGAAAATCAACTTAATACACAGACCATGAGAGTGCACACGTTTTCACGCATGACAAAGCTTCAAAAAAAGCTACACGAAAGGGAAATGGTTGAGCCTCCAGTGGCTGTTTGTTCGTCTTGGAAGAGTATACGGCCTTGGTTAACATGTGGAGTGGCGAAGTTGGGCGAGCACATGAAGACCACGTGGCAAGGTCGACGAAAGTGCTGCGCCCAGCGGGCGCAACGCGGGTCTGTACAAATACCAAATGAAGCTCAGAAACCGAAACCTTCAGAAGCATCACCCCGTACTGTCTGCCTCCAAGTGCAGGGAAACTAACCAAAATGGGCACATAATCACTGCAGATTCTCAACTTTCGGCGAGTGGAATCTTTCTGGGAAGCTTTTATTTTCTGGTCAGCAAAATCTAGCACGCAGACGGAGGCCGCTCTTGGCTTCGCAATGATTAAAAAGGTGGCCGTTTCGGCATAGACAAATCCTCTGTTCTCTCCATACGCCGAGATCAGCTACACAGACACACAATAACTGTTGAGCTGACGTTTTTCCTCAGCTTACGTACTAGTTTTTCCATACAGCTGAACAAAAGTACAGTGTATTTCTAAACGCTTCAACAAAATTTGTGTTTCTGCCCACCCAAGAATCGTATAGGACGACCGATGAATTATGAGATGGAATGGATTTGCTGGGAGACGGTCGTGACCTAAGTCTGTGTGATATCCCGTTATTTGCTTTGAGGAAATAAAGGAAACAACGAAATCTTCAGACACATTAACCTCCGTTTAGGGAGAGACTCGAACTGAGTACTTGTGCTTTTAAACAAAATTGCTAATTAAAAATGAGTTTCGTGGCGCTGCAAGACTGCACGCTCGTACAGCCATCTCGAGGGCAATGACACCAGAAAAGAGATAAGCAAAGTTGAACAAGAGACGACTGCCTTGTAGACGTGCGCTGAATCAGCAGCGCCATCCGTGTGCGGAGGGCAAGTGCACTTGTTAACTGGAGCCCACCGAATGACGATGATTATCAGTTGAATGTGTACGAAACTTGTACAAATCAAGCCACAGTACTACACCGTAAACAAATGAAATCACAGTGAGAAACCTGTTGTGTACACGGCCCCAAAAGTTTATGAGAAGCCTCGATCTCTGGGCGTGTTTATTATTCAGAGGAAAGAAATCTGCTAATATCTTAATCTGATGAGCTCTGCTTTATTCATGAACCACCTCGTGACCTCGTCTGAGAATGGCAAATTTAAACTTCTGAGGTTCTCAAGAGGGCTCGGTTAACTTAGCTTACTTTTCGACCCTGAAGATGGAGACAGTATGTTCCTCCGAAACTTTGGTACACTTCAATCGCACTATACGCAGTCACATCCCAGAAAACGGTACTGTGACACATAGACCTGTTGCTAGACACGAGCGCGAAACAATCATACAGCAGCCGTTACTAGGTGATGACCCGTAAACAGTAAGAGAGAAGCGGTGTTTTCTATGCTATCCGTGCCCAGATGTTATTCGCAAGACAGTGGTAGTTCAATGACTAGGTTGGTGAGTTAGTGAGGTAGAGAACTGTTGAGGTTCAGTCGTTGTGAGCTGTTGCTCTTAGAAGCTGGTAGCTGAGGCAGGGGGACAGTTTGGGAACCCAGAGCAAGGGGAATCTCCGCCGTTGGAAGCCGCTACCAAGCAACGCTAGTGAAGCCTCTACTAGACTAAGAACAGTCATCTGTGATATTGACTTGTGACGTGTGGAAACGTGTTGTATAACTGTTCAACAAATCCGAATATCAATCCAAACCCCGTCTATAGTCACACTTGACAGTATTATCCACGCTTTGGTCTCGTTACGAACTCCTCTTGGTAGAAATGTCACTTTTCTATGCTGCGTCACATTTCTTTTGGAGCAGCTTCCTTTTAAGTTCGAACCTGACAGATTTTTCTACCGTTCTAGGCTTGTACTGGAGACGTGTTAGGTTCGAACCACGGCCACAACGCCTGGCGATCTTGATGGTTTCACGGCTTTCTTCAGTCCCTCCATGTAAACTCTGGAATAGTAACCAACTCCGATTACGACACATCCGCTTGCTATTGGAGGCTGTATAATGGAAATACGGACACGAAAAAGGAAAGAAGAAAACGAGACGAAACCAATAGGTTCATACGCAGACGATGGGAGGAGCGAGGTTCTGTCATGGCGAGAACTTACATCTTCACGGAAATTGAATGCAGGTCACGTAGGGGCGACACAAACATTCCAAAAGTTACAGCCTGTGAAATAAAATAAATGTTATGTTTAAAATAAACGAACTGGCCGGAACGGTACACCACTGCAACAAAATTAAGGGTGCGGTTTGTGAATGACCCGTGAGCCAATACAAATATGGCAATATAACGGAAACAGACAAGAATATACACGAGCGAAACAGTGAGGTTGTCTTTATGGTTCATTAAGCGCCACGCCTTGAAGGCGAGTGGGGAAGTGTAGATGTAACTCCACGACAGCCCTGGGTATAAGATAAGCAATCTATCGGCTGGAACTGAAACAACAATAATAATCTAACAATACTAGTCTAGTGTTAATGCTTCAAAAGTACTGGGTTCGAATCCTGGCCAAGACAGATATTCTGAGGGTTTTCGTAGATTTCCCCAGACCCTCCAAGCATATGTTCAGGCAGTATCACCATTAGGCCAAGCAGTTTCCTTAAAAATAGTTTCAAATTCATTATCTTACTGCTGGATCCTATGTAGGATGAAATGAGGACAGCGCCTTAAGATAAAACAGCAGGAGACGGGACTTCCCCTGTTTACTGAATGTGACTCTACCACACAGATCATGCGGGAAAGACTGGCTTAAAGATCATGAATCATACCGTACTCATGATTCATTCTTAGGTTATTCAACGACGCTGTTTTAAATACAGGGGTTATAAGCCTTCGAAATACGTAGGGAAAGCATAAAATGTTAACTATATAAGGAGAAATATGAAGCCTATTTCAAATTACAGTAAACCTTCACTAATCTGGATTATTTCGGGGCGGGGGGTCGAGGTCATCCGGATTAAGCGATAATCCGGATCAATGAACCAATGATAGCCATAGAAAACAATAAAAACTTAGAAAACAAATAATTGGAAAATGCAATAATACAGGCAGTGCTGATGAAAATAAATAAAAAACATCACTGCAGAAATTTCTTTCTCTGTCAGAAGCTGAAATCAAGGGTCTCTTTCATCCAGCTGAAGCCAATCTTGGATACTTCCTTGCAAGGTTTTAGTCTCTCCAGCTGCCCTCAACACAGCCAGAAAGTCCTCTTGCTCCTAATCCCCACGTGACTTTTTAAAGTACGCACTCAACAGTGAACAGAATTCTTCATTTTTCATATTTCGATCCGGATAACTGTAACCGGATTAGCGAGGGTTTACTGTAGTACGGACATTCTCGTAGATTCCAGGACGTCGACGGGCTGCAGACAACCACCCAGTATACACTATTGGACTTCGAGACAGAGTTGTCTGGCCCCGAACTCGGGTCAACTTCGTGAGAAATCTGTAAGCAATAAATCACCAGCCGCAATTATAACGTGACATGGTGATATCACTGTCATAAACCTAATTAAAGAACCTTGCGCAACGTCGCATAATGAGCAAACTCATCACCTGAAACGTGGATACCACATGGATACATTTTAACTTATATCAAAACCACATTAATACAAGTAGCACGGTGTTAGAGGTTCAGTCGTGCAAATCTTCAGAATATTGTGCTCAAAGCAGATAGCAGGCTGTAAGGTAAAATGGTAAAGTTGCCCCTGTGCTTAACTAATTAAACACTACGCCATAAAGGCGTATGGGGGAGTGGATGTATAGATCCACATTTTCTTGACCTCAGCATTAGCTGGAGGTGAGTGGTCAGCTTCACGTCCCCGACGCTTTACCCCCCTGGGAAACAGCCCCCGATACCCATTTGATAGGAGGCTGGGTGGGCCCCAGAGCCGGTCTGGACGACGTGGAGAAGAGAAAATTTTTTATTCTACCGGGACTCGAATTCCGAGATAGCTGACTCTACTCAGGTAAAATGCAAGACTTTACAATTACAGAGAATGGAATAATTGCACCACTAAATTCTATGAAAATGGGATCATCATCACTAACATCATCACTGGCTCTTGGAGCCAGAGCCTTCCTTAAATGATTCTGCTAGATTTGACCGTCCGGGTTTGTCTTCTTTGGATTTCGCAACAATTTACACACCAAGGCCGTCAGCCTTGCGTCCAACGCCCAATTTGGAGGGCTAGGTCCCCATATTTATGTCCCCCCCTGAGACAGGGTGGCCCAGTTATACCCCCAGGCACTGAGTTCCGTTTCCGTCGCCTCCTACGACTCGCAAGGCTACGGTGGAGGTATTCGACCACGCCTCCACACGCCATTAAAATCCGACAATTCGGACAAAATGATACGCCGCAAGAACGGAAACTGCAAGTAAAGTTTGAAACGTGAAACTGTGGCTAATATTTAGGACGGACACTAAACAAACAAACAAACAAACAAACAAAATCTCCGTGGCCTGTAGTCCGCAAGCGAACTATACCGACAGAGCGACCGCCGCTTGTCGGCGAAGTTAGTGTCAACTTTAGCGGATAGAGGGTGTCGCGTGGTCAGCGCAACGGATCCCCACGGCCGTTAATTTCAGTTTTCTAGACCGGAACCGCTGTTTCCTTGAAATAGCTCCTCAATTATCCTCACGAGGCTGAGTGGACCTCGTTCCAGACCTCTGGAACTGTAGCCAGGAATTCTGACCGCTAGACCACAGACGCGTTCGCGACACCAAAGAAATGTAAAAATTCAATTCACAAAAACATTAAGAGGATATCATAATCCCAGGATCGCTTCCTGTTATTCACTTGAGAATGCGCTGTCTTCTAGTCTCGTATCTCGGCACGATATGCAGAGCTGTTGTCTTGTGCGGAACTCGCTTCAAGCTTGAGACAGGGTGTTTGGGAACAAGGTGGGCCTATTTATTCGACGTTAGAGGGAGAAGTGTTGCGAAAGTGGCAGGATCTGCGTAATCTTTGCTGAGCGGTTCATTTCCGGCTGTGTTTCTTGGATACTTAGTGAGTAATGAATTTGAAATGTTCTAAATGGCTCTGACGATGGTGTATAACAGAGTTACTGGGTGTTTGGACTCTGGCAATCGTCGGTAGTCTAGATCACACGACGTTTCGGGAGCTGGATCTGTTTCCGTCCTCAGGTAAGGGAGGAGACAGCTACTGTGTTGGGCCCCTTGCAATCACAGCGATTGAGGTATAGCGACGAGCAGTGGGCTTAGTGAAAAATAAATTGGAAAGGATGTGGACAAAGAAAGTTTTTGCCTAAGTTTAGGTGCTCCCAGGGCATCTAGAGCGACTCGAGAAAATTATCATCCGGTTCGAGGTTTATACCAGACACTTGTCTGCCTCACGAGAAGCAGGACTCTATACATCACATCGCAGGTTCGGGAATAACTTCTAACCTTAAGCAATTAAAAAATCAAGGAAAATGAGATGGGCATAGCATGTAGCACACATGGAAGAGATGAAAAATGCAAGCAAGGTTCTGGCTGCAAGGCCTAAAAGTAAGAGACCACTTCGAACACCAAGGTGGATGTGGGAAAATAATATTAAAATTGATCTTACAGTAATATCAGGCGAGAAAGCGGTCTGGATTGCTATGGTTAAGCAGGGACCAGTGGCGGATCCTTGTGACAAAAGTATGCACATTTGGTTTCCACGGAGAGGGGTGAATTGCTTCACTTTTCACTAGCAGAACAACCTGCTACAAAGAATTGGTTCGTTGGTTGGTTGGCTAGTTAGTTAGACCAGTCAGTCAGTCAGTTAGTTAGTTACTTACTTAGTTGTTTAGTTAGAGCCGCGCCATAGCTCAAGCGGTTAGTCGCTGGCTTCCCACCGCGGCGGCCCGGGTTCGAACCTGGGTTTGATCAAGTGGGATTTGTGGTGGACAAAGTGGCGCTGGGGCAGGGTTTTGTCCAAGTACTTCGGTTTCCCCTACCAATCTTCATTCCACCAACTTCTCCATTATCATAATCACCCGGGGCAGGCTACAATAGGCCAATCAGTGGCCGCCGTGCCGAGTGGACCCAGTTTGACTCCACCCCCCACTAAACTTAGTTGTTTAGTTAGTGTTAGTTTGTTACGTAGCCCGTTAATCAGTTACTTAGTTGCTTAGTTTTTGTGTTTGTTTGTTTGTTTGTTGGTCGTTTGGTTAGTTAGGTAGTAAGTCAGCCAGCTGTTTAGTTGCTTTGTTTCTTAGTTGGTTAGTTAGCTAGTTAGTCAGTTAGTCGTGGCTTAAGCTCCTTTAGTTTGTTGCTTGGTTGGTTGGTTGGTTGGTTAGTGAGAGACATGCGTTTGTATTCAGGGCTACGCCTGGTCAATGAGGCGCAGTTTTACTTGCACAGGAAACAAATGGAGACACAACAAAGAGACAAAGTACCGTCAGAAAACGGTCATTCATGAAGAAGCCACATTTGTTGGAACCAGCTGACCCGCTAATTGGATTGCCAACAGTACGGATGATATAAGCTTACACAATTCCTAAATTGGCGTGAGAAAGGTAGCCACGGTTCAGACTGTGACAAAAACCATGAATTCATTTATTTCTGTTGTGTTTTAAGCGAGTGAAATACAGTTTGTCCTATCCTAGAATATTAAAACTAATTGTGCAGTTGACTCTGCCAGCAAGTTCTCATTTCTCTCTGTGAATACAGGAGAGTCGAGTTTCAGGGGCAAGTAAACCAGAAAACCTACGCATAACATAAGCGACATTATGTGACATCTTGTAAGGCACGACGGCGTTTCCTTTCAGGCTAAACATCGAGATATCAAAGTGTGCTACAGACATACGGCTTATATTTTACGAATTTCCATGCATAGGCCACAAAAGGTTCTAATAATTAGCTTCAAACTTCAGCCATCGTTAAAGTAGGAAAGTCACTAACTTTTTTAAAAACATGCATTGTGGATATTTCTGAGTAAAGGGAGTTTCATATTGGGTAACTCACGTCACTCATGACGACGAGAGAGAGGCTTAACTGGGAACAATTCTCATGTCTTGCTTTTGTAGGAATTTCAACTGTACCGAAACCAAAATATCTCTGAGTTTACGTCACACCTCGAGAAGGCAAACCTTACGGACTAGAAGTCCTGTGTTTGTGATAACCGGGATCTCCAGTCTGGTGATGTTTGTTCTCGTCGTGTCTTGAAAGCAGAATCTAATCATCTATAATCTTCATGTAAGGATATACGTTATTATCCGATGGCGATGAACACTTGAAAAAGTTTTAAACTCTAAACAGGAGGAAAGGATTGGATAAGGGACGAAAGCCCTTACATTAATGACCATCTAAAGATGCATTCAGCAATGTCATCAAATGTTGAACCACACTGAAAATTACATGTGTCTTATACATGGAAATTACACAATCATCATACAGGTGGCAGTGTTATTTCATGCGCCTTCAAACATTGGGACAGTGGGTTCGAATCTTGCGTGTTTTCGTATGATG
>NW_019729900.1:660284-682503 GCF_002891405.2 Cryptotermes secundus | reverse complement strand
TATAATATTATAATATTTGTTTGCGCCTACTTGTGTCCTTTGTTTGCCGTTTATTTGTTGTTGCTTCTTCTGAGGAAAGGAGAATTCATGATTTTTGTTTGCCGCTTGCTTTTGACGGTTTCTTGCGTGGATCACACTTGTACCGCAGTCCGTAGTGACATGTTGCTAGAACTACACGACGTTACAACCCACAAGCCCGAGTGCATATACTCACATACTGACCGCTGTGAGAACCTCAATTCCAACTTTGCTTGCTTATGTTTCTGGAACGCTTGCTTATTCCTTGTGCCTGTTATTTCTTGTTTTAATTAAACATTTATACAAGACAGAATAGGAAACACATTAAATAAATTTTCAATACTATACTCAAATTAATAACACAAAATCCTCCCTGGCAGTTCACCACCACATATTGAATTTTTAGAGAGATGAATCAGTATTCAAGTAAGGTAAAGCTAGGGCCGTGCCATACCTCAAGCGGTTAGTCGCTGGCTTCCCATCGTGGCGGCCCGGGTTCGATCCCGGGTCTGGTCAAGTGGGATTTGTGGTGGACAAAGTGGCGCTGGGACAGGTTTTCTCCAAGTACTTCGGTTTCCCCTGCCAACCTTCATTTCACCAATTGCTCCAAAATCACCCTCCCCTATTATCTGGGGCTGGTACAATAAGCCAGAAGTGGCCGCAGTACAATGTAAAGCTATCCCTGTAACAGACCGTGGAGGACCATAGGGTTGTGAGATGTTAAGGCTTCCACATTTTCGGCTCGCAGATGGCTGTGAGGTTGTCAGGCTTACGCGCCGGCCGCTCTTTAACCCCAGGAAGATTCCTAGAACTCATTTCTGTATTTTTTGGACGCCCTGTGTTCTGTCCATCCTTCCTCTAAAATCCGCTCAGCTGCATTTGGCGTCATTTCGAAACCAGCTCTTTTCTTTCCCCCTAGCATGTTAACAATCTGCATAAGAATGCATAACTTGTTTGCAGCCGTTAAGTTGCAACATCTAAAAATAGCATTCAAACTAATAAGTTAAGAATAAAACTAAGCTCCCCAGCAATAACTGTACATAGATCTTACTCTGTGTCGATCATAGTGGTCGCACGGTCTAAGGCAAGAACTGTCTTCGCTCGCTCGAACATTGGGATCTTGGGTTCCAATGTCACTCAAGGCATGGATGTCTGTGTGCGTTCATTCTGTGTTTGTGTTGCTTTGTGTGTAGGTACAGCCTTGTGACGGGCTGATCACTCGTCCAAGAAGTCCTACCGTCTCTGCAAGAAAGATTACGAAACTGAAGAATAGGCCCGGGCACAACAAAGGGCTGTACAGCCATTGATGGATGATTGAATGAACGAAAGTACCCTACTCTGAAGTATGAGATTAAAGTACAATGGGGGGAAAAATAAATACTGTATTCAATACAGCCATGCGCACAAATTAAAGTAATTCGAAATAAGTAAACACAATTGCTACGCCGAAAGCATTACTGCCCGTAACCGTTCTATAAGTCAGCGAATTCCAGCTTGGCGCGCTGCAGTAACTAAGCCATTAAGTCAGAATTCTTACCTGCACTGGTCTAAACGGGCAGAAAATTCATGGTCTTCGCAGCGAGGAATTTGCTGAGCTGTGCTTAATTAAGCAGAGCGCAACTTTATCTCTGTAATAAAATGCATATCTATGTCTGTCGGACAGCTCTTCCTATATGGGGTACAGATACTCGCCCAGCAAATCGTATCACACCTAACAGTCCTGATTTCAGTTCTTGAGGAACCTTAACAGAGAATCTGCCAAGCCAAGTGCGGTCTTGACTGAGTATTTCCTCAGTCTGCCCCAATGTCATTACGTCAACACGCTAACAAGTCCATGCATGATGGGCGCTTTGGTTCGAGCCAGGAGACGAGAGATGAATGGCCGGTCGCATGGGCTGAAATTGGTTTGAATGCACGAAGGCCACGCGATAATCGGGTTAAGGTATTTGGAGCCAGCCGAGACACAAACGGCAGGCTGTCCTTGAAGTGAATAAACGATGTGAGTTCTAACACAGTCTTTTATTTTGTACCAGGACGCGCTGCTTAATATTGAATATGACGAAGTTCATTGTAAAGATACTTCTGAATTATAAACATGTCTGGGTTCAGTTTTAAAATGTCCGTCGTCTTCGGGCCCAGGGTCAGAGACACGAACATGTGTATTGCCGGGTTAGAATATCAGATATATAAAGGCACTGGTATGGCAGAGGAAACCTGAAGCTTTACTTCAAACGCACAGATACTATACGAGAAACACAAAGTTGTAATCCAAACGCACTGAAAACGACACCAGAAACCGGACGATGTAATCCAAAAGCACGGACAGGGAACAATAAACCCGAGGCTGCAATAAGGACGCACTGATACGGACAAAAAGAAACCAGAAGCTTCGTATTACTGTATTTTTCGATTTAGTCCACCGTCTCATATTAGGAACACAGTGTTACGGAAACTTGATCTGCTTCGTTCGGGGGGAGGCACTCAGTTGGGTAGGTCAGGCAGAGTTAACCTCAACCACTCAACAACTTTAGATTCGTAGGTCGGATAAATTGCTCCTGTCCTCGTCAGCACAGCCGTTCTTGGTTCGGAGTCCCGCGGACCTCATGACTATACTTTGCTGTCTCGCAACTCTGGGAGTCATACAAGAACAACAACTTGAGAACCAGTCCAGTAAACTGCTGCTGGTTCCTGGTTTCGGGATCCATGGTCATGTTTTCGTTAGTTCCAAGACCGTTTATGTGTTTTGAAATTGGGTTCCCTCTTCGACCCGAGGACGGAATGATCCATGGCCATGTTTTCGTTAGTTCCAAGACCGTTTATGTGTTTTGAAATTGGTTTCCCTCTTCGACCCCAGGAGGGAATGGTCTCTCTGGGTAGGCGCCGCGTTTGTTGCACCGTAATTCAGCTCGAGTGTACCCGCACTGACGCAGCGTCCGGGTAAGGGCACTTGTGCTTCTTGGGCGCCGTACACACTGTCAGTTTACTGCAGTGATAACATTTATGCCATTTGTAGGCAGGACATCTGTGACTGGGGGTATAGCAAAGCCACGCTGTTCCTTGGAGATACAAATATGGGGACCTGGCCATCAAGGTTCGGGGAATCTCGAATCTGAGGCAGTAAAATATGGTCATGAGTCCCGCAGGACTGAGACCTGACAATGACTGTGCTAACGAGGACCAACAGCAACTGTAAACCACAGACCCATCCCCTCTTCAGAGAGGATGTTACATGAGGAGTATAACCGCAAGTGTTCAGTCGGAAAAAAACTGGTCGTGAGTCTCAAGGGCCTTGTCGCAAAGATGAAGTGATTGGTGGTAAACCGTCAGTCGTAAAGTATCTCTAACTCTGGCTTCAAGTTGCACTTACTGACTGTCGAAAGAACAAGGAGAAGCTATTTGTGTTGGTCCCAGTACCTCATGACAGTTGTACTGACAACTGCAGCTACGCTGCAGACAACTCCTGCTCTCTGTCTTCAGGCCTCGAAGGATCAGCAAGGCTTGAGACTGCTGCTGTGGTCATGAAAATTTAATTGGTTATGTCCATCTGGTACAGAACAGAATTCGCATTTGGCCGTGGAATGTCCACCCAGGACAGACATGTCGTCCCAGTTGTCACATGAATGAACCTCGCGCTGGCTGGCGACTTTCCAGTTTGTGTCCTATCTGTTCTTATGAATTATTCACCAATATAACGTTATATGTACTTGCGTGTTTCTACGTTTTCGTGTCCCGCCCTTTTTTTGCTGTGTCTGGAGACAATGACATTCAAACGAAAAAATAATTGTTCATAAAAGTGGGTAGATCCTTATGCGAGTGCCACGTAAGAAAAAAAATATTAGGTTTTAGAATAATTATGGGGGCATGCGGTAGCGTGGTTGCTTGAGGCACTACGCTACACGCTGATGCACGCGGTAGCGTAGTTGCTTGATGCACTACGCTACAGATTGGGGCATGCGGTATCGTAGTTGCTTGAGGCACTACGCTACAAGCCGGAAGGTCGCGGGTTCGATTCACAATGAAGTCATTGGACATTTCAGTTGACCTAATCCTTCCAGCCGCACTATGGTCCTGGGGTCGACTAAGCCTCTAACAGAAATGAGTACCGGGGGTGAAGGGCGGTTGACCGGCGCGTAAGGCTAACAACCTCACGGCCATCTGTGAGAAAATTATCTAGAAAATGTGGGAGCCTTGACGCTTAAAACTCTTTGGGCCTCCACGGCCTGTTACAGGGAAAGCTTTACTTTCCTTTAAAATAATTATATGGTATAGGATGTCCTTTTATAGACAGTCAGATACTGAACAGTGAAGAATGTCCATGTTTCGGTGACATCTGAAGGCCCTTGCAGCACATGAACACTTCTTCAGCTCTGAAGGCTTTCCATCCCCTTCTTCCGATTCAGGACAAATGCATAAATGCCTTGGTTGGGGGATTAGCTCATTGCAAATCTTACATCTACACCTGGGACTATAAACGACAGAAAAACTGTAACATAAATCCATAGCGAGAGAGAATTCTAAACCGCTTTATAGCATTCGAGCTGTCAAAGATCATAAACGCCTCAGACGGCACGATCAACGTTCAATCTTCCAATTTAACTTGGCAGTTTCCAGTACGAACCCAGGAAATGCATCGGATTTTCTCACCGCGCCTCTCAGTAAACACTGACACGTCTTGTAGCATCAGTTGCTGCTCATAACGATGTACAGTTTCCTGTGGCCTCAGGCTGAATTGTTGCTTTGCGAAACAAATTATTTCAGTGTTAACCGGGTAGCGGTAATGAACGGGTGGCAGGTGCAGAAGTACATCGACACAGGCTTCACTGGTAACTGCATTCAGGCGTCAGCTGAAAGATACAGAGCGTCGCACAACTGGAATCAGTTCAACACGTGTAAATAGGTCCCGGGTTCGATTCCTGGCGTTAACAGATTTTCTGAGAAGTAATGGGTCTGGAACGGGGTCCACTCAGCCCCGTGAGGATAACTGAGGAGCTAGTTCAAGGAAATGGCGGCTCCGGTCTAGAAAACCGAAATTAACGGCCGTGGGGATTAGTTTCGGTAACCACGTGACACACTCTATCCGCAAAAGTTGGCACTAACTTCGCCGACAAGCGGCGGTCTCTCGGTCGGTATAGTTCGCTTGCGGACTACAGGCCAAGGAGTTTGTATGACAGCAATATTTCCTCAGGACCAAACTTGTACTCAATACCGAAGCATGACTTTGGGTTCTGTCCGCGGCTTCTCCCCTCTCAGTGCGTTTAGTCTTCTCTCTTACCCAACGTTCGAGGATCGCTGCAAGTTTGGAAAGCCTTTCCTCTTTCTACTCATCTTCACCCTCCTTACACTGATTCAGCTCGAGTAAGGTCTCTTGGAGAAATGTTAGGTAGACGTCACCAGCAAGCCACAGAGGTTAGAGGTAAGGGCCGAATAGATGTACATTTATAATCCCTGCCTACACAGTGACGGCGAAGTGGTGTTGGTGGCTTCGGATATGCTTCGTGTTAGGATTTTCTTGAGCCCACACATGGCTGTTTCTGGAGTTGAAAATGCCGTCCATGGTCAACGTCCTCCTTCACATTTGAGAGGCCCTAGCGCGTAAAGAAAGCGTTTCCGGACATGGGTGTATCAACAAAAGAGTGTGATCAGATTGAACCCATCTATCTACCTCAGAGCGTTGTAACATATATTTATATTTACACTCTGTAAATACACACATGCTTTGTATTGTAGAGCGTTTTATCTCGAGCTCGTTCTGATATGCGGTTCAAGGGAAAATTATAAACAATGCATAGGTTCCAAAATGGATACGCAAATGTTTTAAGTTTCGATAACTTTGCCATAGAATATCATGGACTGATGAATATATTGTGACGTGTAGACCCGTTGCTAGGCAATGGCCACGAAACAAACAATTATACAAAAGTGGTTACTAGGCAACGGTCCCTAACAGGAACAAAGGAACAGTGTTTTTTGTGCAGTGTGTGCGAGATGTTATAAGCAAGACAGTGGGAGCTGAGCTGAATTGAGTAAGCTGATGAGTGATTGCATTAATCAGGTAGTGAACTGAGGTTCAGTCGTAAGTTGTTGCTGTGAGAAGCAGGTAGCTGAGGCCGGGGGTTAGTTCAGAAACCCAGAGGAATGGGAACGTACGCCGTTGGAAGCCGCTACAGAGCAACGGCTAGTGAAAGCGTGACTGTGGACACTAGTGTGTGTAACAGTGTACTGTACAGTGTGGTCACGCGCTGTAGCGAAAGAGTCCAATGAGTCCGATCATCAATCCAAACCCCGTCTACAGTCACTCATACACGTGACAGTATGTTTCAATATTCCTAATTTCTTTGGTATTAATATCCGATATATTTACTTTTTATTTCAATTTCAATATTTAGCATGCTTTCCTCTATCGAGAGAAAATAAAAGCAGGTTTATGACATCACCTTGCTGTCTTTGTGTCCGTCTGTCTGTGTATCCCCACTTCGTATCAAAGCGAAGTAGCTAATTAATCCTTCTCAGAACTTCTTGTGCATATTATGAAATAACCTTGCTGTCTGCGTGTCCCCATTATCGTTGCTAGGCAACGGTCCGTCTATGTGTCTGTATGTCCCATCTGATGTTTTTCGTTTTCCAAGCGGTCCGTCTTGTGTATATTATTAAACAACCTTGCTATATGTGTGTCCCTCTTGTCGTTGCTAGGCAACGATCCGTGTGTGTCTGTGTCCGCATTATTTTTTTTCGGTTTCTAAGTGGTCCGTGTCGTATTAAAGGAAAGTAGACAATTAGTTCTTCCCAGAACTTCTTGTTTTAATCTAGGAAGGGGAGGAGATGCCTATATTGTCCCTTATCCCTACAGGCACCCTTTGCTGCGCCCGAAGTTATTACACAGAGCAACATTCTTGTTCGTCCTCTTAAGAAGAGACAGGGAGACTACGTGACCCGACGCAGTGACGGGCGGGCCGAAGGTGATCATATCGCCTTCCGTATCCCGAGGTCTGGGGCCCATGAACGTCTCATGGCCCACATTCCAGCACGGAATGTCTATTGCGTGCTAATGAATATAGACTTTACATCCACTGTTCAGCTAGCGGACGCGGGAACAGAGCGCTGATCTGTGACTCGGGTAAACGCAGTCATTTGCTCGCGCAGGAATTATTGTTATTATTATGTTACTGCAATTTTGTGTTCACCCGGTGGCAGTAGCTCTAACGCTGATACAAGACAAGGAAAGATACAATTGACTGCATGCATTACAGTCTGACATAGTAATTTGTATTCGTGGAGTGCGGAGAGTCATTTTGGGTAATGAGCGATGGTAATTACAGCTACGTTCGTCTTTATTCTTTTCTCTCTGTATATACCTCAAGTTAGATGGAAAGAATGTTGATTAAATTTTCTACGAAAACAGTCGATATAGAGACAGGCTACAGGTTGAACGACCGCGGTTCGATTCTTGAAAGGGGAGAGATTTTTTCATACAGCACAGCGTCCAAACTGGCTTTGGGGCCCACCCAGCCTCCTACCTAGTGGTTACCGTGGGATCTTTCCTCGAGGGGTAATGCGACCAGAGCGTGAAGCTGACCACTCACCTCCATCTAGTGCCGAGATGAAGAATGATGGAGTTATACCTCCACTTCCCCATATGTCTTCATGGCATAGTGCTTCATTAATTATGCACAGGGACAATTTTACAAATGACGTGTATTCCAAGCTGTCTTGGTCACACCGATTTTTATCAACGAATAATTTAATTTGTTCTTTTTTATTTCGTTAAGGTCTTAATGAATTAAATACTCGTAATTTGATTAGATTTCGTCGACCTTGACTCCCGAAGTAATGGCATGAGAATCAGTGAAACCAGTGCCTATACTCGATCTGCTGTGCAACGAATATACGTCACTGACAGTTAGTGACGTGGACTGTGACATCATTAGAAAGTCACTAGATTCTATTTACAACACACTTCCGGTGTTCACGCTCCGGTGAAAAATTTCAGAAATTCTCACACAATGCTTTTCTGGTGCAAGTCTGCCTACACAAAAAAATGGCGTGCCCTCGTCCATGAAGCAGATGGAGTTTACCTCGAAGCGAGACAAACTGAAATCTGTGTCGTTACACTCATTAAATTGTTCCAAAAAGTGCTCTAACACGCATCTGCATATAGACGACGATAAACTAATTATTTTTATCCTTCAGAGCGATATCAAACTGACACAACAATTAGTGGAACGACCAGAGTTGGCCGACGTAATCTTACGCCCATGTTTCTTTACACGCCCATTAAAAACTGTATTAGCCTGGGCAGGCGGTTGAATGAAATAATAATTCATAAATACGATGACTTATCTACGGCTGGCATCGACCGGCAATGGCATGCTTACAATACGCCACTACTTTTTTGACATCACTTAGAGTAAGATTGCATGACCTGGGAAGTCAACATGAAGCATGATCTATTAATCGATTTACTGACGTGTATTCATACAGCAATGGAACATGTGTCAACTTCACTCCCCAAAACCGTCGCCCTTTAAAGACTGAAGAAGGAGAAGAAGAATAAGAAGTGGGGGGTGCTAGTGAGAGACACTACATTCGGGGAGCTGTAAGAAACTATATCTCCGATTCTGAAGTTTACCAGGCAATGCTCGCTTGCCCTTCTGGTATAGGTAGAACATATTGAATTTCTTCACAGTTTTATATAAGAATTCAGTTCTTACCTCACAGGAAACACATTACGTCACAGCTACAAAGCCCAACCGGTTAATGCTGAAAATATGATACACAAATGTTTGCTGCCCATCCAAATTATGCAAAAATAAAAAAAAAATAGAAACACATATGTAAACTTTTAAAATAAAGCAACAGCACAGACAGGGTCTAATGTTAGGGTTCGCGCATTTAATGCCGGACTGCTGGCTAGAAGTCAGTTTGCATCCGGAAGGTCCTGCACCGGCCAGCTCGACCAAGGTCGTCCGTGGTTTTCCTCGGCCCTAGAGCAATGAGTTGGTACCCAAATTCCACGTTGCACTGCATGCCACACATCTAGCCCTCCCACTGGTAACATTACAATTTCGCCCTAATATAGCCCTCCCACTGTTAGCAAAAATATTACTATAATGCACCCCTTCCAGGATCATAAAAATATATAATACTGTATATTAAAAAATCCGATTATATGCTCTACCTATACCAGAAGGACAAGCGGGCACTGCCTGGAAACCTTCAAAATCGGAGATATAGTTTCTTACCCCCCCCCTCCCCAATGTAGTGTCTCTCGCTACCACCAGCACTTCTTTAGGGAAACAGTCGCTCTTTATTTTCAGAACCATAAGGAACACAAATACATTCTGTGGACAGAACGCAGAGTTTTGGTATGTCAAAGCGTGTGGTAAATATAGTAACCATTGAACTGAAGTCATCGTGATTATACTCGTACATATAAATATAACCTCATGGAGCTGAGTTTTCCTTGAGAAGCCGCCAGTTGTGCAGCTACTCAAGAATTTCCCAACATTTAACGGAACCGGAAGGTTCCTTACCGTGTTCACAAGACCCCTCCACTAGTTCCTATCTTGAGCCAGATCAATCCAGTCCACTCTTAATATTATCCTCCCACCTATGTCTAGATCTCCCAAGAGGTCTATTTCCTTTTGGCTTCCCCATCCACGCCTTTCCCATCTCATTCTCCTTGACTTGGGCATTCTAAATAAAATTTGGAGAAGAGTTCAAATTAAGAGGCTCATTTAAGAAATTTATTCGGCTTCTAAGGAAAACCGTCGTCACAATAGTCTGCCATTCGATTACATCCTGTGCCAGTTTAATCCAGTTTGCACTAAAAATGCCTAATGTAAATAACTTAAAACGACAGCTACGTTTAAGGGCCTGCACTGAACAGAACTGATGCACTATGGGTAGCTGCTATCTCGAGGAAATGTCTCCAGCAGAGGTTGCCTATAGAATAGGTCACGTGTGGAAACTATAACTGAAGATCTCGGTAGTTCCGACCGCTTGTTGCATTTGAGGTCACTCAGAATAATTTTCTACTGCGCATTAATACAAGGCAAAATTTATGTGGGAAGGAAAACAGAGTGCATGATGGTAATGTCGAAATGTCAGAAAGAAATGTGCCTTTCGCAGGCAACCTTCGACGAAAATATTTCTTAGCATCGCCGGTTCGTGCACGTGTGACAATGAACTGTAAATTGTGGAAACAGCGATAGTTTAATAATAGTTGTTTGTAGTACGACCTGTAAGCGGTCAATAAATGCAATAATCCAAAACCCCGTCTATAGTCACGCACCATTAATCGTGAAAATATTATCCTCCCATCTACATCTAGATCTTCCTGGTAGTCTGGCTTTTCTATCTCTTGCGTGCTAGATTCCTTACCCAGCTCATCGCCCTTGACTTGATCAATACCAGACACACTCACGTTTTAAGAGAAAGTTACCGAAATAAATTCAACATTCTGAGTATGTTTCATCTTCCACGTTCAACCTACAGGCCTACAACGAATCATGCCCCATTACGAAACACGCAATATCCATGAAACGTTACGTAGTTTAATGAACATCCCGTATTAGAACAATGTCGTAGATCTCTTCCACGAGTCGAGTCACCGCTCGCAACTGACGTTCCCTACGTCATGTCTTACTTGAAATCAATCAAAGATTTATGCAGAAACATACAATTTTGCCGTTCAACATTCCAGTGGTCATTTAGCGTGGGCGGGAAGTAGACAGGGTAGGCGCCTGGTACAAGACAATGCCCATGGGGGCAAAATTACGCTACTTCTTCTCCTCCCCCTCCCCCCTCACTTATCTTGGGTCACATGAAACCATTCACAGTTCCAAAAGATAGCGTCTCACTACGCCATCAAATTATAGTAAGCCCGTTCGCCATTAGAGCGCAGCACAATGCTGCAAGCGGAGGAACCCATCTTCAGGGACTATAAACTGAGCGAGGACCAGCGGGCAACAATCATGGACATTTTGTCTGAGAACAGCAAAGTAGAATGCCCAGGTCACTTACTGAGATTTTAAGGCTAGATGGAAAAACCATTCGTGCAAGGCGTCTGTTACTTCATAAACAGGCCGTGCTATAAGCTCAAGCAGTTAGTCGCTGGTTTCCCACCGCGGCGGTCGGGGTTCGATCCCTGGTCTGGTCAAGTGGGATTGGTGGTGGACAAATAGTACTAATAATACTTCTGTTTCCCCTGTCAATATTCATACCACCAATTGCACCATAATAAAGATCACCTATCATGTGGGACTGGTACAATAGGCAAGTAGTGGCCGCAGTACAAGGGACTTAGTCCCACCCCACTAAGACTAATACTGGTAATATGAATAGTTCCGAAGTCAAGATTGGTGGAGCTATACCTCCATTCCCCCATACGACTTCGTGGCACAGTGCTTAATGAATTACGTGCATGGATTCATTGACATTACATGGTAGCATATAGCGAAGTTGGAAGTGATTATGCTAATACCGTAGTGACAACCTCCACGACACGTATCCGCCTTCATGACCTGGTTGTCTGACTCCCCACATTCCACTCTTTTCTCGTCATAACGTTTAAGTCAGGAAAGCTACCAAGACCGTTCATAGTAACTGACAACTCTCGCCACAATATTGCAACGGGCTCACCGTCGAGGAATCTTCAGTTGACTTGTATGGACAGCAGCAAGTCATCATATATAGCATGCAGACAGACAAACTGATTGGCATTCCTGTCTGCAGTGTTTGTGGCTACGGAAGTGACATAGCAGTCCTTGCATGCAACAACGCACTAAGTCCATGCAGTGACATGTTGTCCTTACATCACTGCAGCTGTCCTTAAGACATGAAGTTGTCCCTGTGGTTACGTTACTAAGCAATATGCCACGAAGACATACGGGCGAGTGGAGGCATAGCTCTACCATTCTTGACCTCGGCACTAGATGTAGGTGAGCGATGAGCTTCACGCCCCAGCCGCTTTACCTCCGGGAAAGAGTCCCCGCTACTTATTGGATAGGAGACTGGGTGGGCCTCGCAAACGGCCAGAATTCTGTGGAGAAGAGAAAAAATTTGCACATGTCGAGAATTGAACCCCGGCCATCCAACCAGTAGCTAGTTGCTATAGAGAGCTATCCGGGCCCCTAAACCACTTCCTGTACTTCGTTCAATAAGCACCACGCCGTGATAATGTATGGAGGAGATGGCTTATCGCTCCACCATTCTCAAACTCGGACAGGACACTAGTAAAATCCAATGAAGCATAAGATGATTCCTGGAGATTTGATGGCACGCGGCAGCGTAGTTGGTTGAGGCACTAGGCAACAAGGCGGGAAGGTCGCGGGTTCGATTCCCGACGAGGTGAATTTTTTTAATTTAACTAATCCTTCCAGCCGCACTATGGCCCTAGAGTCGACTCAGTCTCTAACAGAAATGAGCACCAGGAATCCTCCTGGGGGGTAAAGGGAGATCGGCGCGTAAGGCTGACAACCTTACCGCCATCTGTGAGCCAATTGTCTAGAAAATGTGGGAGCCTCGACGTCTCACAATCCTATGGGCCTCCATGGCTACCGTGTGCCCCCGAGGAATACATAAGGAATATTAGTAAAATGAGTAACAATAATACAACTAAAACAATAATTACAATAATAATAATAATAATAATAATAATAAACAAATAATTACTAAGCAGTAAACAAGTGGAAGGAATTTCTATTCAGGTTTAATAATAATAATTAATAAAAATATATTTTATTATAACACGTCTTATTTTAATGTATAACCTTTGTCGGAAATATTTTTATATTTGATGTATATTTCTAGGTATGGCATGTAAAACCAAATGATCAATAATACGTGTATATATGTACCTATATAAGCGTTTTGTAAGCGTATGAGTTATAATTTTGATTATGAAGTTACCATAGCAACGAAATGCGACCGTTGCATCAATGTAAATTGTGTGGTAGGTCACGAACGAGCAAGGACTAGTTTGTCTCAGTGTACCGTGTGTACTCTGTGTGCACTGATTATATTCTGATATATTCGATCCCCAGCGCTACCAGATTTTTTGAGAAGTAGTGGGTCTGGAACCAGGTTCACTCAGCCTCGTGAGGATAATTGTGGAGCTATTTCAAGGAAATAGCGGCTCCGGTCTAGAAAACCGAGATTAACGGCCGTGGGGATCCGTTGCGCTGACCACGCGACACCCTCTATCCAATAAATTTGGCACTAACTTCGCCGACAAGCGGCGGTCGCTCGGTCGGTATAGTTCGTTTGCGGACTAAAACCACGTAGTTTTTTATTTGATATGCGTAACGTCTGGGAAGGCGATTCTACTGACATCTTCAGGTGACGAATCCTTATATTGACATTAACATAATATTCAAAAGGTCCTAGGTTAGAAGTCAGCCATCGCCACTAATCTCAAAATAAAAAGAAACAGAAGTCAATAAAGTTACAAGATCACTTATAGATAGGATCTGAGTAAACTTCCGAAATGTCGTGTACTCAGTTCATATCCGACATAATATTAAAAAAAAAAAACGATTCGACTGTTCTGACACACCCACATATATGTATATGTATATATCTTCTGTGATATAATGTCGTGTAGTCCGATGAAAGTCAACCGACATTTCGGAGGAACATATCGCCTTTATCTTCATAGTCTAAGAATAGGCCACAACCGCTTCCTTTCAAATCCTTTCCGATTCATCCTAATATTCAACTTTATATAGTATCTATACTGACATCGTCGTAAAACAACCGACAGAAATTGAATTTTGAAGGTGTGCTTAGGCCATTGATACTTGCAGCAGTTCAGCGTATGAGCATTCCTACAGCATGAGAGTGCGGAAAAGGGGGGAGGGGTGTGGAATACAAAATGAAACTGCGCAGAAGCGTAAGTGAAGAATACACAGGTATGAAAAGAAGTTCTAGAAGATGTTTCCTCAGTGTCAGAGCCAGTAATTTTAAGATGATATTAATAAAGGGTCGCTCCCTATCAGGGACGTGAAAACTCACGCACTCCCTGAAGTTGAGACCGATTTAATGAGTTGTACGTCGATCAACAACTCAAGAACTGCCCAGCGGTTTTCATTATCGTGTTCACAAGAACCCTCCACTGGTTACTGAGCCAGAATAATCCAGCCCTTACCACCGCGTCCTATTTTATTATTCCCTTCTCAGCGACGTCTAGTTCTTCCCAGTGGTCTCTTTGCTTCTGGTTTTCCCACCAAAATCCTATATGCATTCTTCTTCTCCCCCATGCGTGTTACATGCACTGTCCATCCCATTCTCCTTGATTTGATCATTTTACTTATTCTTGGCGAAGAGTACAAGTTATGAAATTCCTCATGCAGTTTTCTCCGACCTCCTGTCACCTCAGCCCATTACGGTCGAAATATTCTCAACACCCTCAATCTACATTCCTCCCTTAATGTCAGAGACCAACTTTCACGGCCATATACAACCACAGGCAAAATTAAAGTTTTGTATATTTCAATTCGTTGGTTTTTAAGACAGCAGACGAGAAGACAAAAGGTTCTGAACGGAACGGCAGGAAACCTTAGTTTAATCTGATCTTGGCAGCACCATAGCTCAAGCGGTTAGTCGCTGGCTTAACATCGCAGCGCCCCGGGTTCGATCCCGGGTCTGGTCAAGTGGGATTTGTGGTGGACAAAGTGGGGCTAGGGCAGGTTTCCTCCGAGTACTTCGGTTTCCCCTGCCAATCTTCATTCCACCAATTTCTCTACAATCGCCCTCACCTATCATCTGGGGCTGGTACAATAGGCAGAAGTGGCCGCAGTACAAGGGACTTAGTGCCTCCCCACTAGCAATAAAAAAAAATAATAATCTGATCTTAATTCTCTCGTGAATCAAATTTTGATTTTTTGCCGTCGTTTCCAAATACGAGTATTTGAACCTTGCTACTTTGATTTTGTTCAGCATTTTGGTAACGAGACAGCAACATATACTTAGTTTTCTCTGTGTTCACTTTTAGACCAAGTTCCTTACTAAAGGCAATTAAAATTAGTGTTTTTTTTCCTTATGATGTCTATATTATCACCCAGTAGATTGACATCATCAGCATACACCAATAACTAGTGTGTCTCATTTAATTTCAGATCCACCTGGTTTTCCTGGACCTCCCTAATGGCATATTCTAGAGCAAAGTTAAAAAGCAGTGGCGATAAAGCATCTCCTTGTTTTAGGCCGTTATGAAGAAATTTCGGCCACATCATTGGAGAAAGTTCTTACCAGTCTTGAAGGAGAAGTTAAGAGCCCGTAAGTTTGGGCCTCATTCTGTACAACTGGCCGCAAAGACAGCAGCTCATAGGGAAATTCGTTTCTTAACAGTCCCCTACCGAGGTGACTGAAACTCAGTGTAATGCGTGTGTAGGGACGAGAACTACTGAACTCTGTGCAAGAGTCTTATTGGCAGGAAGTTGCAAGGGATGGACCGTCCTGCACAGCTACAAAATACAGCTAATAGGCACCTCCAGGCCAGGAGACAGAACCCGTTGTTTCCAGTGCCACATATCACGAAGTTCCACTGCCAGGCAGGTCTGTACAGGTCTCATTCACAAACGGGTATGTTCTTTCTTGCTTCGTGCAAAACTGGATCATCGCACACTAGAAAACATTTCAGAATCCTACGCATACCAGAATAGGGCACGCGATAGCGTAGTTGGTTGAGGCAATACGTACAAGCCGAAAGGCCGCGGGTTCGATTCCCGATGAGGTCATTGGATTTTTCAATTGTCTTAATTTTCCAAGCCGCAATATGACCCTGGGGTCGACTCATCCTCTAACAGAAACGAGTACCAGGAATCTTCCTCGAGGTATAGGGCGGCCGGTGCGTAAGACTGACTAGACCGCCATCTGTGAGCCGATTGTCTAGAGAAAATGTGGGAGCCTCGACGGCTCACAACCGTATGGGCCTGCACGGCCTGTTACAGGGATAGCTTCATCTTTACTTTAGATATATGAGAATTGTGGCCTTGTGGGTAAAGACGGCATGTAGTTTCGTAGAAGTTACTAAAATTTCGGAAGAACATACTACTTCCATCTTCAGGGTAAAAGAATACTGGAAGAAGAGGCATCAGGCCTCTAGAAACGATGGTACCTATCTACCAAATTATACGGCGTCACATCCGTAATCTTGATAAGGCGCTGTTAGCATCCGACGCCGTATTTCTAAATTCCTGTCATCGGATCTGGCAGGGCGGCTACGCGAACACCTGAGGTGTTTGTCAGATTTAAGATAGATTTAAGATTCCCACAGGGGTTACCGTGAAGAGTATTTTCTTAGGGGACGTGACGCCGTGTTGTCCGTTAGAAGCAGCTTTCGCTTGTTTAAAAAAATATTAAGACTTTGTAGATTGAAATAGTTGGTACCTTCGAAACATCGGTGTACTTCTAGTGGACTACACGGCGTCATATCCCTAAGAGAGTACTCCTCCTACTACTGACATTGGTTTAAAATATCAAATTTAATCGAAACTGGATTAATTCAATTGTTTATTGTAGGCAGACATGTCTTATTCAGACGCTAAATAAGCTACACACAACACATCATAAATCGTGACTCGTTTGTCCTTGGGCTTAATTGCGCATTCAGAGACATTAAAAAACATAGGTTTAAAAATCACAGATATCTATATTACGTACCCCCGTGTCATAATTTTGTATGACAGACCGATTTTTAAAAGAAATCGTCAAAATTCCACTTCATAAGAATTTAAGCAGTTGCATTTCCGATCTTTGATCTCAAATTGAAAACCTGACAGCCAACCTGACTTCAAAGTCAATTTATGACCATATAAAGGGCAAAATCAAATATAACTTTCCGGTTTCAATCCATATCACCCCCTTTAAAGTGTTTTTTGTGACAATATTCTTTCAATATCCTGAATTCAAAATACACTGTGTGGGCAGAATGCAGAGTTTTAGTATCTTGAAGTCCGTACCTCACAGGAAACACACCCCGTCTCCATAACAACACCCAACCGGTTAATATTGTTTATTTAAAAACCATATGGAACACATAAATGCACTCTGTGGGCGGAATGCTGAGTCATGCCTCGGTTACCCCTTGTAGTTGAAGCGGTTAGGACACCTATTCAGAAAGGAAATGAAACCGATACAGACATGGATATTTGTACCAATAACAAGTCAGTCTTGACTCTATGTAATACTGCGTTTTCCTTATTAATTACACCACAAAAATAAATTCTGGAGCTTCGATAGCTCAGTCGGTATACCTACTGGTAAGGGGCTGGACGGCTGGGAAATTTGGGTTCGATTCCCAGTAGGGATAAAAGATTTTTTTTCTCCCATAAAAGCATCCAGCCCCAGCCCCACTCTGGGGCCCTTCTCGACTCCCATACAATGGGTACTGGGGACTATTTCATAAGCAAGCAAACCGGCCGGAGCGTGATCCTGACCACTCACCTCCATCCAGTACTGAAGTCAAAAATGCATTCCCTAATATAGAGGAGGATTTATTTACGTTTACGTAGAAAATCAGATTGTATATAAGATAACAGATCGCGTCACAACGCAACACAGGCCCTGCCAACCGACACGTGCTTCTCCCTGTCTTGTACTCCTTTGTTCTCATTCGGAGATGAAATACATGCATTCGGCAAGAGACAAACTGCTTTAACACCTGAACAAAATTTACTGCCAAGCCCTCAAGGGGCCTTCTTCTCTAACAAAGAAATACACTTTATATTCGTAACAACAATACACGTTTGACTATTTACGTGCATAACGTGGCATGCAGACCAGCTGCTAGGCAACGACAATAAAATAAACAAATAGACAATGGCCCGTGAACTGCAAAACAGTAGCAGTGTTTTCTGTACGGTCCGTGAGCAGTTGTTATAAGCAGGACAGTCAGAGTCAGTGGTGTTAGTTGGCGAGTTGCGGTTCAGCCCTTGTGATCCTTGATACGTTATGCAACTACAGAAAACGATGCGTCCAACAATTCTTCTCTTGTCGAGTGTGTATTCATTGCCGCAACAATGCGTTTACCGAGCCGTTGCCTAGCAACGAGCGGGGCATTCACATACAGACACACAAATTGATGTGAAGGATTTATGAAGGGGCTCAGGTGCCAAGATGTACATGGAGAGCGCACAACCCTACTTCCATTTCTTTCAAAACAAAGGAAAGTGGGCTAACCAGTTGTTCCTCGACATTCTAAAATTCGTCAGTCAGTGCTGTTAACCAAGTCACTGTTCTGCCTGAGCTCAGAGGGCGCTAAATTAATGTGGACGAGTCTTACATCCGGCGGATATAGTTGGCAGCTCCCCAACGCCCCTTCCCAACCCCCTCCGCCCCGTGAGGGCGGGGGTCGAGCGGTGTTGCCGGGCGCTTACACATTCCCAAACTGTTCCCAAATAATCACAATAGTATATTTTTGGACATTGAAATCAAATGAAAATTAAATTTTGGAGTTGATAAACTTTTACGATATCGTGAATAATCCGACCGCTAGGCCACAGAGGCAGTCAGGACGACTTATAGGATAACATTAAAATGGATATTTCAGTAAATCTCGCTAATCCGGATTAATTTTGGACAGATGTTATCCGGATCAAGCGATAATTTGGATTAATGAAGCAAAAGACAGCTCTTAAAACAAAAACAAGAACTCAGGAAACAAACAAATGTAAAATGTATTAATATAAGTAGTGTTGATGAAAATAAATAAAAAAACATCACTGCAGCAATTTCTTCCCTTGTCAGAAACTGAAATCCAGGGTCTCCATCCAGCTGAAGCCAATCTTGGATACTTCCTCGCAAGGTTTCAGCCTCTCCAGCTGCCCTCAACACAGTCTGAAAGTCCTCTTGCTACTAAATCCCACGTGTCTTTTTAAGCATATGTACTCTTTTCCACGAAGCTAGTACAGTTTTGTGGATTCTTTTACGAGAGTGTCAGTGTCTAGAACATATAGCGTTCAATGGAAGGATGAATTTGAAAGGATCTGACAGGAAGCGGTCGTGACGTAATTGAGTTATTATACCATCATTAGGAGGGAGGAACTGAGGAAAACAACAAAAAATTTCACTCCGAAAAACCCGACCGATATTCTAAAAGCACGGTCTTCGAAGTTCTGATGCCATATCGTTCGGAGAGAGAGAGAGAGATGGAGACCGACGTTTCGGAGGAAAACATCGCCATACTTTTTTTCGGTTTCTTGTTAGACTTAATCTTCAACCATGAAGACGGAGGCGCTATATTCCTCCGAACTATACGTTGTTACAACTCAGAACACCTCAATATCCATTAGTAATCCCTGTGAGGACCTCAAACTCCGACAGTTCGTTGGTGCGGACGCTGTGAGCTGTTCTGGTTGCATCATCGGGGGAGAAGAAGGGTTCAGTCTCAAGGTCACAGCCGACCCGACCGCAGTAAGAATCCCCCCTAATGACCGTCGAAAATCCTGACCGTCTAGACTAAAGACGACCTCAATGACCTTAAAAACCTCCCCTAGAATATTCGAGGGGTAGTAGGAAGACTTGTTCTCCATAAAGAGGAAAGGAAGACGTTAAAGGATGGCTTGGACCAGAGCTATACTACGAGCATAGTCAATGTGATTCCCCTCAGTGACCAAGATCACAATACCGTCTCCCAAAAAGCCCTTCGCGGGGGAAATGATAGCTTCATCAGGGGGGTTGGGCGGGTGGTCATTTGGGATGTCTGGAGGGACCTAAACGGTGGTTTCTGCACCGGAAAGAAAAGTGTAATTTAATGACGGGTTTTTTTATTGCTAGTGGGGTGGGACTAAGTCCCTTGTACTGCGGCCACTTCTGGCCTATTGTACCAGCCCCAGATGATAGGTGAGGGTGACTGTGGAGCAATTGGTGGAATGAAGATTGGCAGGTGAAACAGAAGTACTCGGAGAAAACCTGCTCCAGCGCCACTTTGTCCACCACAAATCCCACTTGACCAGACCCGGGATCGAACCCGGACCGCTGCTGTGGGACTAACCGCTTGAGCTATGACGAGGTCTTATTTTAATGACGTTAATTCAACTGCAGATTACTTGGTTTTCGTGACGTCACTAGAATAACGGTGTGCAACTAACAACAGCACATCGAACCCTGGTGAGACCTGACATCAGGTCAGCCATGACTGCAGTCATGTTGAATGCTATATGGATGGAGGAGAAATGATTCTTCGAAAAGTAGGTTGACTTTTGACAGGACTACGAGTACACCGTGTTACTGCCTAGCAGATAGAACTCTTCAAGGCAGTTACAAGTTCTGACGCTATGCATTGGGCGGTTTCACCCCTCCTGTTTTCGTCTCCTCTCCTTGGGGTTCATACACCTCAGTAGTCTGCCTCAGACACCGTCGAGTTACGTGTTTTTTTTCCGGGCAGAGGAACCAAGTTTCATACCCACATAAAACTACTTCTACACAGAACCGAAATACAGCAAACCCTCCCTAATCCGGTCACAGTTAATCCGGATAGGAATATGGAAAATTAAGAAATTCTGTTCACAGTTGAGTACACATTTTAAAAAGACACGTGGGGTTTAGGAGCAAGAGGTATTAGAGCAAGAGGACTTTCACACTGTGTTGAGGGCGGCTGGAGAGACTGAAACATTGCAAGGAAGTATCCAAGATTGGCTTCAGCTGGATGAAGGAGATCCTGGATTTCAGCTTGTGACAGAGGAAGAAATTGCTGCAGTGGTATGTATATATATATTTTTTTTTCCATCAGCATTTCCTATATTATTACATTTTCAACACATTTGTCTTTTAAGTTTTTTGTCTTTTTGTTCTATGTATTTTTTGCTTCACTAATCCGGAATACCTCTCCTCCACAATTAATCCGGATTAGCGAGGGCGCACTGTCCATCCCGCAGCATAACGAATCGCACTGCAAGGTTCTGTCCCATGCTTGAACACCAGAACATCAATAGCATGAATACCAGTCTTCACCCCACTTTAATTCCGAAACCCCTCAAACTCCTTGCGCTTAAACTATGGATTATTAAGGTTTAGGGGGTGTTCACGTTAGGGGGAGGATTTTCAACCTGTCCCCCCCCCCTTATGAACAATTCCTCAAGTTTCGACCCATTCACATTACCACAAAATAAAAAAAAAGCATCATGGGGAGATGAGCATGGGGGGGGGGAGGCTGCATCCCTGAAGAACTTGGAGGCCTGTCACGCCCTTATATTCTGAAAGTGAGAGTGACGCCAAGTGCTTCGCCTTATTTCCGCGCTCTGAAAGTTCGCCCCATCTGTGGCATTTCGGAGGGCAGTGTCCACTGTTTGTGTTTCTCAGGTAAGCAGGTTACTGTACGGTCTGGAACTTCACTGAACCGTTTATCTGATAGAAATTATCAAGATTAATCAATTTAGTTTGTTAAGTGTCGCTAGTGTGTTTAGTGCGTCTTCGGCAGAAAGAGACATTCCCTGTCAGAAACATTTATGACAGCAGTTATTAGGAGGCAGTGACGTCATCGTGGGGTGGTAAGGAGGAGGTAATTAGGTTCCAATTTCAGCGCGCGCACAGGGAACCCAAACCTCCGCACTGGAGACACTATTACACGCACACAAAGGGCTTTTATTCCCTAAGCCTGCCTACTCAGGTGTGACGTATTGTTTTAGACAGAGGTGAGCGACTATCAGATTATCTCCCAAGTCAATATTCATAGGCAACGAAACACTACGTAACCACGTTTGTGTTATGGAACGACTGACTACGGGCTGGACGAGCGAGGGGTCGGAGTTCCGAGTCCCGGAAGGGACAAGAATTTTCTCTTCTCCACGTCGCCCAGACCGGCTCTGCGGTCCACACAACCTCCTATCCAATTGGTCCCGGGGGCTCTTTCCCTGATGGTAATAAAGAAAATGTGGATCTATACATCCACTCCTCCATACGCCTTCATGGCGTAATGCTTAATTAGTTAAGTGGCGGGACTATATATATATATATATATATTGTAAAGTGTTTACGTTACTGATCCCACTTCTGACACCAATGTAACGTGTTTACGTTACCGAAGACGCCGTAGAGATGGTTAATTGGTTTATTTAACAATCTACAACTAACGGCTACAATTACTTATCACACAGTTGCGGGGTTTCACACTTTATAACCCTAATCGCATTAATCTGTTAACACTGTTGCGGGGTTTCACGACTTATAACCCTATGCGCAAATCAGTTCACTCTGTCTTCAG
>NW_019729900.1:659313-659871 GCF_002891405.2 Cryptotermes secundus | reverse complement strand
ACCTCGTCACTGCTTCTGTGGGGGGGCTCGGTTTTGCGCAACATGTCACACTGCTCCCTCCTTAAGGCTGTTCGTCCCGAATAGCCTAACGGTGCATCCCCGTTCCTTTTCCTCGGTGGCTGTTCTTGCAGCATCTTCTTTGTCCATTACATCCGCTCCCTTCTTAAGATCGACTCGTCTCGAGCGGTTTCCTTTCAGCTCGCCAGAAGATCCAGTTGTGTCCCATTCACCCATTACTTCCATTCTATGGCACACTCATTCTCTCTGGGGGTGCCGGTTCATCTACATCACCGGTTCCTCCTCTGCTTAAAGTCTCTTTTTCCGTTTTGGAGGGGGCCGTCCCCTCCACAAGGTCCAATCCTTGACGCGCCGTAGGCAGACAGAAAATCCGGCTACTCGCTTGGCGATCTGCAGTCTTGCAGTTTTTCTCAGGTCGGCTTCCTTCACATATCGCGGCTGTCCGCCGCCTAGGTCCTTCACTTCATTTCTGCGTTGTAGTTGCTGTCTCAGGCCTCGGTTCCTGATGCCAGTGTTGCGTTCCGGGCCTTCCCACAGTCT
>NW_019729900.1:627033-657770 GCF_002891405.2 Cryptotermes secundus | reverse complement strand
GGGGGGGGCTCGGTTTTGCGCAACATGTCACAATATATATATAAGGTAAAGCTCTTCTTGTAACAGGCTGTGGAGACCCATAGGGTTGTGAGACGTCGAGGTACCCACATTTTCTAGACAATCGGCTCGCAGATGGCGGTAAGGTTGTGAGCCTTACGCTCCGGCCGCCCTTTATCCCCAGAAGACTCCTGGTACTAATTTCTGTTAGAGGCTGAGTCGACCCCAGGGCCATAGTGCGGCTGGAAGGATTAGGTCAATTGAAAAAGAAATCCACTGACCTCATCGGGATTCGATCCCGCGACCTTCCGGCTTGTATCATAGTGTCTCAACCAACTATGCTACAGCATGCCCCCTCCCCCAGGAAGAAAGTAGATTACAAGTGCCTGAACCTAACATGCTCTAGGAAACATGTGGACTTCAGAACACTGAAGAAGTAGGCGAGCAACTACACGAAATATACAGATGGTCAGTACTTTCATAAGAGTGAAGCAGAGCAAGCTGCGATGGGCTGGGCATGTAGCTAGATTGGGCGATCCAAGGAATGAGAAAAACTTTTGTGAGAAGAACTCTTAGAGGATAACATTAAAATGGATCTAAGAAAGTTGTATTTTCAGAAACTGATATGGATCAAACTGGCTCAGGGTCGTGTCCAGTGAAGGGCGATGTTACATGTCATGTTCCTACTGCCAGACTAACAATCTCCATAGAGCTGAGCCCTTCTTGAGAAGCCGCCAGTTGTGCAGCTACTCAAGAATTGCCCAGCATTTTATGGAACCCGAAGGTTCATTGCCGTGTTCACAAGAACACTCCACTGGTCCCTATCCTGAGCCAGATCAATCCAGTCCACACCACATCATTCTGTTTCTGTAAAATCAACCTTAATATTATCCTCTCACCTGCGTCTACGTCTTCCTAGTGACCTCTTTCCTTTTGGCTTTCCCGTCAAAATCGTTTTTGTCCCATGCGTGCTAGATTCCTGTCCATCTCATCATCCTTGGCTTCTTCATTCTAATTATACTCGGAGAAAAGCACAGGTTATGATGCTCCTCATTACGCAGTTCTCTCTTCTGCCGAACACGAAGAATGGCATATACAATAGGTCGAAACAGGCTGTTTGTGGCCGAAATCGAGCGGGGTACCTTCTGAAAGCCAGTGACCGCTGAGCGAATCCGGCATGAACTGGATATGCGGCAATGCGCAGTTTGGGCAAAGCGTCCTCATCTGTTAGCTCCCTGAGGCTCACGGAGCCTACAACCGCCCACCTGTTTCTGTCTACTTCTCTTATCATCGCAACTTCTCCTGCTTTAGCTTTCGTCCGCTTCTTCCTTTCCCACGCTTGCTCTTACTTCTTCGCCCCTTCTTGTAGCATTTTCTTTTCATTGCTAGTGGGGTGGGACTAAGTCCCTTGCACTGCGGCCACTTCTGGCCTATTGTACCAGCCCCAGATGATAGGTGAGGGTGATTGTGGAGCAATTGGTGGAATGAAGATTGGCAGGGGAAACCGAAGTACTCGGAGAAAGCCTGCCCCAGCGCCACTTTGTCCACCACAAATCCTACTTGACCAGACCCGGGATCGAACCGGGGCCGCCGCGGTGGGAAGCCAGCGACTAACCGCTTGAGCTATGGCGCGGCCTTTCTTGTAGCATACTACCACGTTTTCCCTTCCCCTTCTATCTCTCTTCCTTGTTCCGTTTCTCCCATTCGTCCCTCCCCTGCTCCCACTCCACAGTATTCTAAGCCGCAGAACTGCGCACTCCGGGTCCCGAATTACACATTATAGAGTCAAGTCGCGGGCTATACGGAAACAAGGCTCCATAGCTCGGTTTGTTGTGCTCTTACTAACCGTATCCGATGCCAAGGCCTCACTAATGGACCAAGCGTACCGGGCGCGACTAGTATCCTTTGATGACGTCGTCAATTATTCCTTCCCGGAGAGACGCAAGCAGTTCTGGTGTCCCCTGTGTCCAGTCTCCCCGGCGGAGATTAAGAAACCGACATGTTGAGGGGACAGCAGCAGATCCTGGCCACGTAAAGTGAAACGTGAGCTTGTCGAAGCGTACAGATGTTAATGAAGGTTAGCTTAATTACGTATACAACGAAAGTAGATAAGTCTTCGGTCCGGTTTCGGCGGTTTTGGCAGCAACAGATGGTTCTAACACTTCCCGCGCCGATGCTTGCGCTCCGCTTGAAACCAGTTACTTTTGCGCGTGCGCGGAGAGAGTAACTCTTTATATAAAGGTAAAATTTGTCCTGTGCTTAACTAATTAAGCACTATGCCATGAAGGCGTACGGTGGAGTGGATGTATAGATCCATATTTTCTTGACCTCGGCACTAGTTGGATGTGAGTGGTCAACTTCACGCCCCGACCCCCTTACCCAGAGAAATGAGCCAGCGGTACCCACTCGATAGAAGACTGGGTGAACCCCAGAGCCGGTCTGGACGACATGGAGAAGAGAAAATTATTGACCCTATCGGGACTTAAACTCCGACCCCTCTGTCGTTCAGCCTGTAGCCAGTCGCTATACCGACTGAGCTATCCCGGCTCCTCTATATTACGGAAATTCCTTGTATATTGTATGCGAACCCTGTGTATTATGGATACGTGCATACACGTTTTTAACATAAAATTTTACCAAAATTTTGCCACTAGTTTCGGAATCATGACATACACACACACACACACACACTAGACTTTGTTAATTTATCTCGAAAAATCTTATGACTTAAGAAAAACGTCGTTAGGAACACAATGTCTAGAATATTTGTTCGAAGCAATAACTATGGAGACAGAAAAACAGCCATTGCTAGATGACGGCTGTGTAACACGCAAATATAGAGTAACTTCTGGAAGGGGTGTTTTCTGTGCAATCCATGCCGAGGCTATACAACGAGAGGGAATCTTAGAAATATATGCGAAACGTACACGTGACAAAGGCGAAGCATAATGTCATCAGTATCGAAGATGGGGGCCACCGTGTCCGTCCTTCACAATCTCAAAACTTTAAACTTTAAAACTTAACATTGGGTGCAGCCTATTTCAGTATATCCAACAACTGCGAGATAATGTTTACCGTTACGTGATTTCCGAACGCCCACAGCTCCCCGTCTCTAACTGTCCAGCCACTGCGGGTGCAGGAACAGAAACTAACAGCAGTGGTTTCACCAGGCTCCCGGGCCCCAAACCGAGTCTGCCCAGTGCAAGTGCCAGCCGGAAAAAACTACTGGGTCTCAGTAAAGGCACAGAAATTAATTAACTCGAACGTGGGTCAATACAGCAAATGTAACATTACTCAGTTAATGTTACAGGTGCTGCCATCTCTCGTTCCTCCTTCGTTACTTTTATCTGAGTTAGGTTCGTCTTCTATAGCCAAGTTCATCTTTGAAAATTATCTCCTCATAAACGTGTCCTTCCTACTTATCCATAACTAACTAACTAACTAACTAACTAACTCTGTAGAACTGGGTACCTCCTGAGAACCCGTCACTTGCGCAGCTACTCCAGAACTTCCCAGCATTTTATGGAACCCCGAAGGTTCATTGCCGTGTTCACAAGAGCCCTCCACTGGTCCCTATCTTGAGACAGATAAATCCAGTTCATACTACCCAATCCGACCTCTGTAAGATCCATTTTAAAATTATCCACCTACCCATGTCTTGGTGTTTCTAGTGGTCTCTCTCCTTCCTTCTGGTTTTCCCACCAACAGCCTATACTCAGAATAGCTGGTTATTTTTTTACTTTGTCCATCGTCCGGTATTCTAGATGTCTATAAACGTAACGTTTCGGAAACTGGATCTATTTCCGTCCTTAGTTGAGTGGGGAGACACTCAGTTGGATCCCTTAGAGAGAGCTAACATCAACCACTGGGCGGATTCACACAGCTATTTAATCACCTAAGACCGGGCTAATTCAGAGGAAGATAAAATATGCAATAAAAATTGTTATAAAGCACGTACATACGTGGAACTAGGATTGAAAAGGAGGTAGAAATTTATGCTACAAACCTAGCCAAAAAACAGGCACTCTGAGTATTATAAACCATTGTCAGAATCCTTTAGAATATAATATCCTACATGCACTCCTCTTCTTTCCTATTCGTACTACATGACCTGCCCATCTCATCCTCCTTGACTTGTTAATTCTAATTACCATACTTAATTTTAAGGGCACCAAAATAAGATGATCCCACTGTTCTAAGAAGTGGTTGGAAACAAAAACCAGCCGTGTGTTCGGGCAAATGCTGGACAACTGTTTCCAAACACCTGACCCGGAGGGTACCTTACGGTACTGTCTGATATTAGAAATGCAGCAGAGACCAAGAAAGCGCTCTAATAACAGCTAAAGTTCTTTAATGTGAACGGAGAAGTTCATGGAGGTAGGCCTAAGCCCACTGTGGCTGTAGTGCCAAGTAAAAAAAAAAGTTTTTTAATGCCAATCACAGTGGTGGCGCGGTCTAAGGCATGAACGGTATTCGCTCGCTCGAAAGCTGGGATCGTGGGATCGAATCCAACTCGAAGAATGGATGTCTGTGTTTGTGTTATCCTGTGTGTAGGTAGCGGCCTTGAGATGGGCTGATCCCCCGTCCAAGGAATCCTACCGAATATGTATAGGATTAAGAAACTGAAAAGCGGATAAGTGCCAACAAAGGGCTGTAGAGCCAGAGAATAGATAGATAGATAGATAGATAGATAGATAGATAGATAGATAGATAGATAGATAGATAGATAGATAGATAGATAGATAGATAGATAGATAGATAGATAGATAGATAGATAGATAGATAGATAGATAGATAGATAGATAGATAGATAGATAGATAGGTGGGTGGGTCAGCAAAGCCATGTGGCGCGTTCCACCAGCAGACGTCAGCAGGTCTGAAACTCCGGCCTGTTTGTTTCGACTATGAAGGCGTACAGGGAATCAAAACACAGCGGGAGGGTGAGGGGGGGCTACCCAGCTGCCCAGTCTCTCCAATTTTGCTAACTGCTCCCTCGCCTCACAGCAAGTTGCAAAACCTGTTTGAAACTGAATAATAAACGTCCCCAATACGACTCAAACAGCTTATGTCAGCGGTTCCAAAACATCTTTAGTTCGCGGACCACCTGGATGTCGTGCCGCTGTCTGCATATGAACAGGGGCTCCTCCATGCCGTCATGCACAGTAGGAGCAATGTCATTGGCAGAAATCGTGTCAGAGCAAATTATGGTCCGCTCACCTAAAATAACAACAACCAATCATTTAAGCACACTTAGCAGGCTAAGGTAAGGTAAGGTAAGGTAAAGTCACTCCTGTGCTTAATTAATCAAGCACTACGCCATTAAGACGTAGGGGGTGGATATATAGATCCGCATTTTCTTGACTTTGGTAATGGTTCGAGGTAAGTGGTCAGCTTCACTACCCGGCCGCTTTACCCCCTGGAAAGAACTACCAGTACCTATTGAATAGGAAGCTGGGTGGTCCACAAAGCCGGTCTGGAAAACGTTGAGAGGAGAACAACCTTGCCCGTACCGGGACTCGAACCCCGACCCGCCTGTCGTCCAGCCCAAAGGCAGTCGCTATAGCGACTGAGCTATCCTGGTTCCTGAACAATAATAATAACAGTAGGGTGGCAAATTCAAGAAAAATCAAGTGGGTGTGATATGTAGCACGCATGGGAGAAATAACAATTGATGTGATGGAATATGACTCTGCTAAGCAACATTTCGGTAAACACATTCCCGAGGTGACGCAGGCAACAGTAGAACCTCGGTTGCCTAGTAACCAACGTTTCGGTAAGCACGTCTTTGTCACAACAAATAATTTACACGTATAGGACCTAGCCTATATAAGGAGTCGTGGAGACTTTTCGAAGATTCAAAATACAAGAGGTTTAAACCTGGCAGCCGTCAAGCATACGACCGTTCAAGTGACTAGACTGCTGTTGTAGCAGGAGCTACTAATGATAGGACAAGATCTGCTGTAATAAGCCTGGACACGTATACGTTGTATGTATAAGTACACACATTTACAGTAAAACTTGGTTATAGCAACATCGGTTTCTGCGACACCTTGTCTATTGCGTCAAATATTCAATGGTACGAACTAATTCCTCATAAAGCAACTGTTTTTATACCTTGCTTAGTACGACATGCACAAATGCATCAACCTCGTATGTAACGTCATTTTCATTCCTGAATTTCTCTGATATGGACGTAATTTAGAAAGTGTGTATTGGGCAAGTAACAGGAAACAGATGAAGATAACTGATTACTGTACTCGTATCTAGGTACAGTAAGGCACAACAATTGATGTAATCTACTGTAATTTGGTGAGTAGGCCTACCTTTAATATACAGTATTAGTGCGGTGTGTACTGTCAGTGAAAAGAGCTGTAATATGTCTTTGATATTACACATTTGGGCAATTCCACGTTAATGTTACGTTAGTCTGTACTTAACTACGTATTTCACTAAAAAATGCAACATTTTAACTCGGTTTTTGGTAGATTTTTACGTGACTAACATAAGGCTACTGTGGAAGTGCCCATTTCGGTTACAACGACATTCGTTTATAACGACACTATTTTTAGGTCCCTTTGATGACGTTATAACCAAGTTCTACTGTAATAGCACGTAAAATGTAAATTGTATAACTTACAACAGACAACAGGTTGTGAGTCTGGCAAATGACAGAACCGTCCTCTCGTCAGAGAGAGCGCCCCACATCAACAAACCCGCAACTGTATGAGAGTATTAACGATCTGGTCTTAAGCCCCAGGCGGGTGCTTTATTCAAAGACAGACTGGCCGACTGACCATCGGTCGTAGCATTACTTTAACTTTAACTCCAAGATTCATTCGTCAAGCAGACGTCATGCAGAAAAGTTCAATGCGTGAGCTGTTATAATTGACTGTAATTGTAACTGACGTGCCAATAAATGCAATCATTAAATCCAGAACCCATTATTATTAGTCACGCAAACCTCTTACAAGCAACAATATATTACTCAGGAGCTCGGACAGAGCAGTGGGTATAGCGACTGGCTACGGAGTGGAAGGCCGAGAGGTCGGAGTTCAATTCCCGGTAGGGGCACGATTTTTCTCCTCTCCACGTCGTCCAGACCGGCTCTGTGGCCCACCCAGCCTTCTATCCAATGGGAACCGAGGGTAAAACGGCCTGGCGTGAAGCTGATCACTCACCTCCAAATAGTACCGAGATGAAGAAAGTGTGGATCTATACCTCCGCTCCCTCCTAAGTCTTCAGGGAAAAATTTTGTATTACGTAGGGAACGTTACAGGAAGATATCGCTTGAGAGAATTAGCCGAGGAAGAGACGGAGATACGAGGCGAAGGTGGGATTAAGCAGGCTGAGAGACCAGTGGCGGGCTCTTTGAGATCACTGTAATGAACGTTCGAGCTTCACAGAAACGGGGATTTCCCGAACAGCTAAGCCGCTACAAGGGTCTTAAGAAGGGCTCTGACCTATGAAGTTCGTTACACGGTGCTGTCATCTTCTTAAACGAAAGTCAAGATAGAAATCGCACTTGACGTCGAAATGGTTCACCTGCCAGGAAAGGTAAAATGGAAGCACCTGTAGCCTTTTGACAAGAGCAGGTAGAAACTCTGGAATTGGCCTTTTCTTGCGAAAAGACGGGTTTAGTTTCATTGTGAGGAGGAGAGGTAGGCTAATCCTCAAAGTACCTGCCACTTTCCAACAAGGAACACACTTGCAGGGTACCAGATCTTTTGTTACTTTCTTTTCTGGTCCACGTGACTCCAAGCCGCATGCGCGTGCCATCACGGCCGCCCACATCAGCTCACCTACCGGCCACTCTTCACAATTGTCAGAGTGCATTTACCCAACATCCATTTCGTCAGTCAAGCCCTAGTTTGGCAGCTTTCAGCCATCTTCATTCATTTCTCATTAAAAGACGGCAACACGACTGTATTTTGTATACGGCTTACATCCAGTGTGCCGGTCACGGTAGCCGAACGGTCTAGGGCAGTGTTTCTCAACTACTGGGCCGCAGTCTCACAAAGGTTGAGAACCACTGGCGTAAGGTACGTAGTGTCTTCGCTCGCTCGAAAGCCGGGATCGTGGATTCGAATTCCACACAAGGCATGGATGTTTGGTATGTGTTTATTCTGTGTTTATGTTGTCCTGTATTTAGGTGGATATCTTGCGACGAGCTGATCACTTGTCCAAGGAGTCCTATCGTCCGTAAAATTATCACAATGAAGAAAACAACCTCGACACCGTAAATGTACAAGAGGAACGGATTAAGTAAATTATATACAGTGTAATACCAAGGATCATTCTTCAGTTAATTAATTAATTAATTAATTAAGCATCACGCAATGAAGATGTATGGAGCAGTGGAGGTCTTAACCTCAGCAGTAGATGAAGGTGAGTGGTCAGCTTCACGTCCTGGTCGCTTTATCCCTGGTGAAACAGCCTTCTGTACCCACTGGAGAGGAGGCTGGGTGTGCCCCTGAGCCAATCTGGACTTTGCGGAGAAAAGAAAATCACTTGTGCCTGCTGGGAATAAAACCCAGATTCCTAGGTCGCCCAGTCCGTAACCTAGCTGCTGTACCTACTGAGTTATCCCTGACAACTGTTTTTCATTTTTAATTCACTTTGTTTGTTCCTCCTGAGATTGTCAGTGAAGATAAGATTCACTTAGTTAGATATAAGAGGGCGGAAGCTGCGCGCAGCTGTACAGCGCAGATAGTACGACTGTAGAAGTTAGCGACTACACGTAGCACGCCTTCGGCTACATAAGCCCTCGTACTATTAACTTCTGCTTTCTCCCGTATTCCTTCCCAGTACTGCATCTTATTGAGTGATACGTCGAGGCAGATATATCGCGTAATTTCCCACGAATAACACGCATAAATAATCAATGATAAACCGTCTCCTTTATATACGTGTAGTACACTACACTTCGAAACCCATATCAAAATATTGTAACGGATTTGATCAACGCGTTGTCAGGCAACCACTGCAAACACGGTCCGACACGCAACAATAGAAGAAGCTGTGTTTTCTGTAATCCGACCGACACGCCAATAGACTGGTTGGATAGCGATCACGTAATATGTGTTTACTGTAGGTTCATGTCCGTTCCGCGGCTATATAAAGGAGTGACAGAATTAGTTCTGGGCAGTTATGAGAGATTCGTAAGTTTGAGGAGTTCAGGGGAGATTTTGGTTGAGTTCCAAGGTTCCAGGGTGACAGAACAAGAAATGGAAAGTGACATGAAGTGTTAGTTTCTGTGTTGAAATCCGTTGCTAGGATACGACTAGTGGAAAATGAGAATCCTAGTGCATGTGCAACGGTGAATAGGAAAGTGAACAAGTTCGCGATAGCACTGTATTGATTGTAATTGAATTGCTAAATATGCAATCCGCTATTTTCGTCACGTGTACCCCCTACAGGTGACAACACGAGTATTGTCAGCACTCGCAGAAAAGACATGATACAAGGAAACAAAAGACTGCTCACTCGTTATGGCAACCCGAAACTGTCTAATGATATCCCTCACAAAACTACTTATAAATATAGATGAATATGTAAGACGTAATTTTTAGAACAAAATTCATATTTCAAGACATCTTTTTATTGAGTACATAAAGTTATCTAACTTACCGGTACAGCGCAGCCAGTATAGCGATTGGCTACGGGGTGGACGACCGAGGGTTCTGAGTTCGAGTTCAGGTGGGATCAAGAATTTTTGTTTTCTCCACGTCGTCCAGACCAGCTCTGGTGCACAGACGGCCTCCTATCCATTGGATACTGGGAGCTTTCTCGCCTGGGGGTAAAGCGGCAGGAGCGTGAAGCTGGCCACTCACTTCCAGTTAGTGCCGAGTTCAAGAAAATGTGGATCTATATATACACCTGAATGGGCCAATACTGGTCTAAGTGCATGGGGAAACCCACCCTCTCCCATAACTAACTAACTAACTATATATACACCTACATGGTGTAGTGCTTAATTATTTAAGTACAGGGACAACTTTACCTTTAGCTTTACACAGAGTTGTGTAACGAGGATTACCGAAAGACATTACAGGGACGCTAGGGCCATACTTCCCTCTGCATGCCCTCACATAAACTAACGTCTTTATAATTGAGGTCGAGACACTGGCCATTCCGATTGTGGGTTCTTGTGTTTTACATCAGTTCCGCTAGGGAACTGTCGTGAAGTTAACTCGAGTAGGCCATTACCGCTTCCTTCCAAATCCTTTCCCATCCATCATTCATGAATCATCATACGATCTGATGCTGCAGAATCTAGGTACTGACAAAAAAGTATTGAAAAAAGAAACGGGGAAAAATTGTCTATGAAATTTCAGCGAGATAGAAGGGTCGAGCTATCCCTGTAACAAGCCGTGGAGGCCCATAGGGTTGTGAGACGTTGAGTGCCAATATTTTCTAGACAGTCGGTTCACAGATGGCGGTGAGGTTGTCAGCCTTACGCTCCGGCCGCCCTTTACCCACCAGGAATATTCCTGGTACTCATTTCTGTTAGAGGCTGAGTCGACCCCAGAGCCATAGTGCGGCTGGAAGGAGATTTACACTACTAGGCTAACACCTGCAACTCTTCTTAGCGCAATTTCGTTCATTTCTGTCCTACTGCATCTCTCGTAGATCCGAAACTTGGCCTTACAGCTTTGTGGTTCACATTCATTCCTAAAGACGGAACATCATGCCTCAGCATCACATAAGTACAGTCACAATCAAACCGTTTGGAAACCATGCGATAAGGCAATATCCTGACACGCTGCTAGACATGAACAGAAGCAAGTAAACTGACAGACGTGACCAAGGACTTCAGGACAGATTTTGTGTAACTATATTTTCATGCGAATAAAATGTCCCTCCGCCGCAGGGATCACATTCTGGGGATACGAAAGCCTGCAGTTATTCGGAAACGCTTCAAACTTTCTTTGTCACGAAGAACACAGAATTGTGCAACAACACAATATGACCGAAAGTAAAAATTAAAATCTCCTGATAATATTGTATATCTTGTTGTATCACAAGAATTCTTGTCTTTTTCGTGGATTTTAAAAATTTTCAGCCATTTTTCTTGTACTACTGTTAATATTTTCATGTTTGATGGACATATTAAATGGGAAACAGGCATGAAATTGAGTGGCCATTAAAATAAAATTATATAAATTTATTTTCCTTCAGAGATAAATGGGCCTAAGATATTAACATTAACAATTCAACCTTATTACATAAATATAATTCAAGCAATTTCATTCGGACCTGCCAATTATTAGCGCTGAAACTGTTTACCTGGTCTGAAGTCATAGGTTAATGTGACGAGATACAACAAGATGGCCATCACGGAATCAAAATGGCGCGATATATTCAGAAGCACCACAACACTGGCTTCTTCCTCCTTTGGCGTGGGAACATATAATAACACCAACAACAACAAAAAAACATAGGAGATAAAAGACAAAAAATAAAAGTATACAAGACCGCCTGCCTTTCGGGTGGACTGTTGCCTCGCCACTTCCGAAGCTAGTTCACCTTGGCAGGCGGCTACTTCGCGATCCTGGGCCCTCACAATCGAAATTTCCAATTAAGATCAATGAACTATAAGCCAGAGAGTTCAAAAAGGTCCTGTACCCGTAGTTGGTTGAGGGGCTATGCTACAAGCTGGAAGGTCGCGGGTTCAAGTACCGATGAGGTCACTGAATTTTTTCAATTGACCTAATCCTCCCAGCCGCGCTATGACCTTAGGGTTGACTCAGTCTCTAACAGAAATGAGTACCAGGAATTAATTAAATAATTTTCCTGGGGAGTAAAGCGCGGCCGGCGGTTAAGGCTGACAACCTCACCATCTGTGAGCCTTCACGGCCTGTCACAGGGATAGCTTTACTTTACTTTTACCCGATGTCGTTTCTCTTGGCGAAGCCGGACATTGACTACCTGCTAACTTCCAATATGTCCACTGTGTTTGCTATGCGATGGCTTTGGGTTCGAAACCAGACTTCGTTTGATACCTAAGTTAACTAAGTTATAGCATGTCGCAAATACTCACGCTCACAATAACATTTCCATTTACTCATTGGCCATTTTGCATCTGATTTGCATCTGATATGCGGTAAAGCTATCCCTGTAACAGACCGTGGAGGCCCATAGGGTTGTGAGACGTTGAGGTTCCCACATTTTCTAGACAATCGGCCCACAGATGGCAGTGAGGTTGTCAGCCTTACGCGCCGGCCGCCCTATACCCCCAAGAAGCTTACTGGTACTTATTTCTGTTAGAGGCTGAGTCGTCCCAGGGCCACAGTCCGGCTGGAATTATTATGTCAATTGAAAAATCTAATGACATCATCGGGGATCGAATCTGTGACTTTCCGGCTTGTAGCCTATTGCCTCGACCAACTACGTACTCGGAGAACACTTTTGCATTCATCGAACCGCTGAGGCCAGGCCCAAATTATAATGTTTTCCCTGCGTTATTTCCGATAAGGTCCCCGTATGGAGGCGGGCTGTAGTACCTCCACCGCAGCCCTGCGGGTTGTAGAAGGCGATGAAAATGGAACCCGGTTCCTGGGGCAATAACTAGGCCACCTTGTCACTAGGGTACATACCTACAGGGACTTGGTCCTCCAGGTTCGGAGTTCGACGCTGTGTAAACAAATTATTTTTGCGAAATCCAGAGAAGTGAAAATCGGGTGTAATGTGGCCAAAACTTCTAAGGAGTCCCATGCCTCAAAAAGGGCTGCTTTGTAACTGATGATGATTCTTTGATATTGCCAGGTTTGGTGATTGGTGATTGGATTTATTAACCACTTATACACACAACTCGTAACTACAAGCAAAACAGCCTCACTGGTTTACAAATTTTAAATATCACTAACTCGAGCATACATAAAGTCTTGTATTCGCTAGTCGTTTCCCGGTAACAAATCCTAATAATGTCTCAGGCTAGCGGCCATGTCATACCAATCTTCTACTCTTCTCTTCACTGACTGACTAACTGCAGCTCCCAACTTGCTCCGCTTATAACATCGCGGCACGGACGGCGTAGGAAATACCTCTCCTCGTTGTTGTAGTACAATCGTTTCTGTTGGAACATGTTTATTTGCGAAGCCGTTACTCAGCAACGGCTCTTGTATATTCACTAATCTGGCGGTCGTTTTCCAGCAAAGGGTCTACATGCAACATTACGAATAAATCACTGATGGGTGCTGCGTTGGAGGTTTCAGACCACCATGATCAGTCCCCATAGACGTTGAATTCTTCCTAGGGTGATAACACTCGTCCAGTCCTGAGGCAAAGATTTGACCGCATCTGTGGTCTAGTGGTCAGAGTTCCTGCCTACAGATCCAGAGCTACCGGGTTTGATTCCCGGCGCTACCAGATTTTCTGAGTAGTAGTGGGTCTGGAACGGGGTTCACTCAGCCTCGTGAGGATAACTGAGGAGCTGCTTCAATGGAAAAGTAGCGGCTCCGGTCTAGAAAACCGAAATTAACGGCCGTGGGGATCCGTTGGGCTGACCACACGACATCCTCTATCCGCTAAAATTGGCACTAACTTCGTCGACAGGTGGCGGTCGCTCGGTCGGTATAGTTAGCTTGCGAACTAAAGCCACGGAGTTTCGTTTTGGAGGCAAAAATCGACGCTACATACGTCACCATATCCTGCAAGGTGCTTTCAGTAGTTCAGGTGCATTTTCTTTATTCGCCACGCCTTCTGTTTTTAAAATCTGGAGTTACAAAAAAATCATTTTTATGGTCTCTCACTTTTTACATAGATGAACAGTCGACTGCTAAATCCGTTTTGATGAAAGATTCCTAACTGCCAAATAAAAACAAATTAAACGACCTTGAAATGGTGACAGGCAACTGCACAACATTACTGTCGCCTTCTTGCCATGCTGAATTGCCACAATAAACTATCAAGTTCTCCATTTTCCATTCAGGTTGCATGACATCTTCCTATTATTTAATGTTCTCAATTTTTATTCTCTTCTCCTGCTCCCACTTCGGAGCAAAGGGCTGATTTCTCAGTTTCATAACTATTTTACAGATGGTAGGACTCCTTGGACGAGTGATCAGCTCGTCGCAAGGTCGCTACCTAAACAAAGGACAACCAGACACAGAATAAACGCATACACACTTCAAACAGTCATGCCTTTTGTGGGATTCGAACCCACGATCCCGGCTTCAGAGCGAGCGAAGACAAGTACATGCCTCAGACCGCTGGGCTACCGTCACTGGTTTCGTTTTATTTGCATAATCAATATTCTAAAGTTACTGTACCTTCCCAGTATTCTGCTCGCGTATTGAAGCACTACAAAGCATGAAAATTCCATTTCAAAGCATCACGAGTTCTGGGTGGTGTTTCCGAAATTTGTGCGACCATCCAACCCTTGGTATGTTGTTCTTGAACGGCCTTCTCCGACCGTCTTGAGCTTCCTCTTAGGGAACCCCCTCTCACCCATTTTGCAAGTTGCTGTTCCTCGTATTTAGTGAGAACTGGAGGTGGGCCCATGGACGATTTTGAAAATTTATCGCTTAAGCGAATCTCCCAAGTTGATCTCCGTACTCCATAATTTTTGTGATGCTACATTCCTTGACATTCCAGTTGTAACAGCGTTAATAGTCTCCTTCACGTCGTAATTATCTATTCTCTTTTTGGGTATGTTTATTTTTGCTCAAAAAACCGAACATGTACTGCGTGATGGGCCACTTAACCTTGCGGGATCAACAGAAACTACAATTACTGAAATATACAGGCAGCAAGGCTTTCAGGTAGTCATCTAGGGATCTGATTAATTTAATTAAGTAGAAACATTTCATTACGATGTTTGGGTCTCCTCCTGTTAACATCTCCCCCTGTTACTTATCTTACGTAATTCCTTGGTTTGTAACTCCCAATCGCTATGTTCATTACCTATTTACATACTCATGGAGCTGAGCCCTTCTAGAGGAACAACCAATTCTGCAGCCACTCAAGAATTTCCCCAATATTTTATGGAATCCGAAGGTTCATTACCGTGTTCGCAAGAACCCTCCACTGGTCATAATCTTAAGCCAGAACAATCCAGTCAATACCATCTCCTATCTCTCTAAGATCCATTTTAATATTGTCAAACCACCAACGCCTTGATGCCCCAGTGGTCTCTTTCTTCTGGCTTTCCCTACAATATCCTATATGCATTCCTATTCTCCATTATTCGTGCTACATGCACCGCCCACCTCATTCTCCTTCACTTGATAATTCTAATTAAGTTTGGAGACGATTACAAGCTATGAAACTCCTCATTATGCAGTTTTCTCCAACCTCCTGTCACTTCATCTCTCTTTGGTCCAAATATTCTCCTCAACACCCTGTTCTCAAACACCCTCAGTCTATCTTCCTCCCTTAATGTCAGAGACCAAGTTTCACACCCATACAGAACCACCGGAAAAATTATAGTTTTGTAAACTCTAACTGTTATGGTTTTGGACAGCAGACGAGATGACAGAAGTTTCTGGACTGAATGGTAGCAAGCATTACCCGAGTTCAATCTCCTCTTAATTTCCTCCTGAATCAGGTTTTAACTTATCTTCGTTCCCAAATATCTGAACTGTGCCACATTTTCAAAATACTGTTTCCTATCTTTATGTCAGGATTTTACCCTGCATTTTGGTGACGAGACAGCTACATATAGTTCATTACATATTAAAATAAGTAAGTAAATAAGTAAAGTAAAGCCACCCCTGTAACAGGCCGTGAAGGCCCATAGGGTTGTGAGATGCTGAAGTTCCCACATTTTCCAGACGATCGGCTCACAGATGGCGGTAAGGTTGTCAGCCCTTAGCGCAGGCCGCGCTCTACAACCCAGGAAAATTATTTAATTAATTCCTAGTACTCATTTCTGTTAGAGGCTGAGTCGACCCCAGCCCCAGTGCGGCTGGAAGGATTAGGTCAATTGAAAAAATCGAATGACCTCGTCGGGACTTGAACCCGCGACCTTCCGGCTTGTAGAATAGTGCCTCAATCAACTACGCTACCGCGTGCCCTCGTTCATTATCTATTGGCACAATAAAATCCTATTCTGAGATCAACGCCAGGCAGTACTAAACATTTATAGAATTATACTGAATTCACTTCATACATAAACCATAATATAAACCACATAAAAACGGGCATAAGAAACGTAGGCCTGAATCCGGGTGCAGACAGCGGCAGTTGTCATGTTTCTTCGTAACTATGAATTTTTAAAGTTATTTCGCAATTAATTACCGTAATTATCATATGTCTCAGAACAGCTTACAAATTAATTTGGGGGAGCGAGGCTGAGTAGTTGGTTCGGGCACTGCGCTACAAGCACTGGAGTTTTAAATTGACCTAACGCTTCCAGCAGCACTCAGCCTCTAACAGAAATGAGTACGAGGAATCTTCCTGGGGCTAATGGGCGATCAATGCATATGTCTGACATCACTGCCACATGTGAGCCGACTGTCTAGAAAATATGAGAGCCTCGACGTCTCACAACCCTATGGGCCTCCATGGCCTGCTACAGGGACAGTATTAACTTTTTAAAATTATTTTGAGAAAAAGACCACTTCTGTGGTCTAGTGGTCAGAGTTCCTGTCTACAGATCCAGAGGTCCCTACCAGATTTTCTGAGAAGTAGTGAGTCTGGAACGTTGTCCCCTCAGCCTCGTGAGGATAATTAAGGAGCTATTTGAATGGAAAGGTAGCGGCACCGGTCTAGAAAACTGAAATGAACGGCCGTGGAGATTCGTTGCTCTGGCCACGCGACACCCTCTATCCGCAGAAGTTGGCACTAACTTCGTCGACAAGCGGCGGTCGCTCGGTCGGTATAGTTCGCTTGCGTACTAAAGCCAAGGAGTTTTTATCCCCACTATCTATATTATTAAATTTTCCACTTATTTCATTTACAAGTTTTTTTTCCTTTTAGATATATCTTTTCCTTCATTAATCCGGACGACCACTTCCTCCCCAATTAAACCGGATTAGCGAGGGTTTACGTATTCTACAATTTGCGTGTTTCTCTTATTTATTTACATTTGCCCGCTCACGAGCTGTCGCCATTCAACGTTAGAGCCCACAGCTCTGGCTGTCCTACTGACTGGCCTACTTTCAGCGAGCAGAACTAACAGTTCTCTTGACGGAGCAAGGGAGCAAATTCATTTCCCGAAACAAGCAACTGTCTGCCTGAGGTAACAGCTTTACAGATGGACATTAGTTCCAACTTTGGATTAATCCAGTATAACTATTCTTATGCTTTCATGGTGATTCAGCGTTTGATCCTAATTCGTATCTTCGGCTTTTACACCGTAGAATTTTTAGGCCTGAAAATGGAAGTAGCATGTGCCTCCGAAACGTCAACGACACTGCTCACATCCACAAGGTTTAAATACCCAAATGCTGCATTAAAATCACAGAATAAGGAATTTCTTTCTTTTCTAGATTAAAAGGTTGGCAAACCATCCTTTGAAATAGCAACACCTAAACTTCCAGTCTGCTTTACCCCCCGNCCCCCCCCCCGACACAGATCCCCTGACTAAATAACGACTACCGTCGCGTCGCTAAAGTCAATTCAGCACCACGAAGCCTAGCTCAGCGGTAGGCCCGTCATAAAACAGCAAGCGCACTAAGCGGTTTAGTGAATGAGTCGCGGAATCTGCATTCAAATTACTTTCGTCTTAAACTGATTTGTACCTGCACATCTACCGCTAGCTGTCTCTGTCAGCACAGAACAGCTGTACGCATGCGCAGCACATAAAGTCCTTCTGCTGACCCAAGAGTTTTATGGATGCAGAGACTTTCAGTACCGTGTCTGAGAGACTGCCACTGGCTCCTAATCTTCCGCGCCATGTCACCTTACGATCAATATTAAGATCAACCTACCTACGATTGGGTTCCCGTAGAAATCTCTCCTCTGGACTGGACTGTTATATTCACCTTTATTGTCCTTCCCTGATACCCAGGACTAAGGTAAGAAGGTAAAGCTATCCCTGTAACAGGCCGTGGAGGCCCTTAGGGTTGTGAGACGTTGAGGTTCCAACAGTTTCTAGACAATCGGCTCACAGATGGCGGTGAGGTAGCCAGCCTTACGCGCCGGCCACACTTTACCCCCAGGAATATTTCTGGTACTCATCTCTGTTAGAGGCTGAGTTGACCCCAGGGCCTTAGTGCGGCTGGAAGGATTAGGTAAATTGAAAAATGCAATAACCTCATCAGGAACTGAAACCGCGACCTTCCGGCTTGTAGCACAGTGCCTCAACCAATAACGCTACGACTACTCGCATTTTTATCTCTCCGTCAACCAACTGCTCACTTTCAAACAATATTTCCAGAACCAAAATTCTGTAAGCATTTCTCGTTTCTCCTATTCTTGCTAAATGATTAGCTCATCATAGCGTCCTACGTTTCATTTGTTTTACCAATTTGTAGATGGAGCTGAGCAAGTTGATGGCGGTAATCCTCTAGACTTCTATTCGAGACCCGGCGGAAATACCGCCTGCATTGAGATGTCTTTCCTGATTTTACACAGTCCCTCCAGGTAAACTCCGGGACAGTACCTCGATTAGGATATGGCAAATCCTTCTGAACTAACCATTCGCTTGTTCTACTATAAGTCGGCGCTACGTGACTCAGCTACTGAACGCGTACAATGACGCACAATGAAAAACAGGTTAAATGGATAAGTCATGATCTTCGGTGTTATAAAGGTGATTCTAAATTATTTTAGGGGTTTCCGTATATAGGTCACGGAAACTCCGACAAAATTTAGAATCACTCTGTATAATATTCTCTGCCCCCCCCCCCCCTCCATCATCTAGCTTAGGTCAAAATAGTCCACCAGCGCTTTGTTCTCTCTCAGTTGAAGCCTATTTCCTTCGCTCAGAATATGAAATTACTTTCCAGATTATACAAAACCTTTCACTTCTTACTTGTATTATGTATCCTCATAACCATATGAGACTACGCCTTGCAATTATGTTATGCAGACGTAAACGTTGTTAGGAGTTAGGCATAGGGCCGTCAGATGGCAGTGAAAGGCACCTACGCTAGAGTCCACTGTTTCTGGAGGACTGCCTAGTGTTCAGGCTCGGTGTTCAATGACGTCACTGATCACAGTTTTCATGAAAACTATACTCGCTTTGCACTGAACTCCTTGACGTCGAATGTTGGGGCTGGGTTGGACAGACAACTCATTCTCCTAGCTGTATTCGGTAACATATGAGAACCCAAGCCACTCACTCGATTTCCTTCCTAAATTTTATTACAGAATTGAAAGAAAAATTTGACGAATATTGTAACGGATTTGATCAACGCGTTGCCAGGCAATAGCCCTATAAACACAGTCCAACAGGCAACAATAGATGAGGCTGCGTTTTCTATGTCGTCCGCGCCACGCCCAGTGCTGATGACGGACCAATCAACTCGCAGTCTGACACGTGACACATGTTTTCTGTGTCTGCGCCATACAACAATAGAGGGATTATGTTTTCTGTGCGTGGTCTGTGCCAAGAGGATATAAGAGAATACGGGAATGGGAATTGACTGGAGTTGAATCCCGTGTGGAGGCGTGGTCGGATACCTCCACCGTGACCGTGCGAGTCGTAGAAGGCGACGAAAAGGGAAGTCTCAAATCTGAGACAGTAAAATATGGTGACGAGTCCCAAGGGACTTGGACCCGAGAAACACTGCTCTGGCAAGGACCAGCAGCATATACAAAATACAGACCCGTCCTCTAGTCAGAGAGGGCGCCCCACGAAAACAAGACCGTAACTGTCAAACAGCAATAAATATCTGGTCATGAGCCCCAGATGGGGCTCGGAACCAAGACTTACTGACTGACTGACCGTCAGTCGCAATGTGACTTTGACTTTGACTTGGAATTGACTGGGCCTGAGTTCCGAATTTCCAAGGAAACAGCAGCGTGGCCAGAAGAAGAATTAGAAGACTTAGTGTGTGACGTTACATGCGCTGCAGTACATCGATATTGGGAATGTGTAATTCAGTGAGACTTTCGCACTTCCTGTGTTACAAATCCGTTACCAGGAAACAGATAGTGAAGACTAGTGTAAATAGACTGAGAAGATTAGTGTGGAGTGATTGTAAATTGTGTAAAGCAGCAATAGTGTAATAATATTTGCAGTTGCGAATGGTGAATATCAAATAAATCGACTCACCATTCCAAACCCGCGTCTTAATCACCAATACATGTGACAATATTATCAGGCTGACAAGGAGATGTACCGTATGTTCGCCTGTTCCGACCTTTCACTTGTATAACATTACCACAACCTCGGTTTCTTGTACTTGTCGATCTGTAGTTTATCAATAATTTTTTAAGACTGTGCAAAGCATTTGAATATAGAAAATTGTTTCATTTTGTAGTCCATAATTTTCGCTAATGTTGAGTCCCACAAAAATTGTGTTACTCTATTTTTACCGTTAATTTTATTTCATTATTTCCTTTCATTCTTTCACATTTTGAAGAAATTTTGGTCTGACCTGTGAAACAGAAACAAAAGAAAACAGGATTGAACAGAACCGAAAAGTGACAAAATATATTTAAACGAAAGTAGACACATCTCATTAAAATTAGTTACACAATTTCTGCATCTTCTATAAGCACAGGGCAATCCTATATGTGTGGGTGCGCGCGCACGCGCTTGTCTTGAAGACAAGTGAGAGCGCAGAAACGTTGGGTGTGTTCTGCAAACGCTAAGTGATTCGCAAAGAGACGCTACATAGTTACACGCACGTAACAAACAGCCTTCTGATGATTCTGAGGCACTGTCAAGGCCAAAATTGCAAGGGCACAATTACATACGCGTGTTACAAAATATTTATGGAATGAAACCATTTAATAAGACCAAGTGAATTCCACAGCAGAAAACTAGCCGTAAATTTATTTTACAAATTAGTCTCTCTGTTATCTATTTAAGGACCATTTCTCAACTGCGTAGGTTACATGGCGTTACATGGGATAATATCACTGACGAACGAAATGACATGGATGTTGGAGCCGGGACCTATTTAGGGAGTTCTTTGAAAAGTCTGAGTAAAACCACGAAGCTAGCCACCGCTGAATCAGCCTTTCAGTTATTTTAGGGGTAAACTGAAAGGTAAGTATGACAAGCCTATGGATTGACGGGTGGGATAGTAAGAAAAAAAAAGGCTTCCACGAGTAAAGTAAAACTATCCCTGTAACAGGCCGTGGAGGCCAATAGGGTTATGAGATGTCGAGGCTACCACATTTTCTAGACAATCGGCACAAAGATGGCGGTGAGGTTATGTTAGAGACTGGGTCGACCATAGGGCCATAGTGCGGCTGGAAGGATTAGGTCAATTGAAAGAAATCCAATCATCTCATCTGGAATCGAACCCGCGACCATCCGGCTTGTAGCATAATGCCTCAACCAACTACGCTACCGCGTGCCCCCCGGTTCCACGAGGAATAAGATATAAGGGAGATAGGACTGGACTCATTTGGACAGGAAGAATTAGTGGGCTCTTGTGAATGCGGTGACGAACTTCGAGTTCTATAAAAGCCGAGAATTTCTTGAGTAGCTAAGAAAGCGCTGGATTCTCAAGGTCTTCGCTCCTCTGTTTCAAATACTCCTCAGAAAAATATTGTCACGTGTAGGGTGGTACGCGTGACGAGAATGACGGGTTCTTGTTCGGACGATTGGCTTTATTAGCACTTTGGCTACAACCTCTCTTAATTACAGTTAATTACAGGGCTATCGGTGATTTACACACACACTGGTCCTCTACTGCTAACGCAGTTAAAACACGAGAACTACGACAGTCTCCCTGAATCACTCACTCCAAGCATTACACATGAATGGAGCCTTCTAATCACACTTTGAGTCTTCACAGGTCGATGAACTTTCCGTGGATATCTTCCACCGAGAACTCACAACCCAGAACTGAGTCGTAGGGCCGTTCGTGTTTAAGATAACTCCTTTGCACGGACTCCATGGAAAACACAGTCTCTCATTTTTGTGAATGCATGTCTACCACTGCGTTGCCTGGCAACAAACTTCCTATATCTCCGTGCTTTTGCTACGCGCGGACAGCATATCTATTGTTGAGGTTTGTCTACGGAGCCATTGCTAAGCAACGATCTGGCCATCCACGTTACATTATGTTTAACATCAACAGAGTTTCAAGAAATGATCTGCATGTACTAAATCTTGTAGTTATTTTTTTAACAGATCTAGGAATTCATTCTCCCTTCGTGTGGTTGTCGGAAACAGTCACTGCTCGGGATACATAGCATCGGAAGGCAAGATGAGGTCCAAGCCATATTCCTGGAGGGACTGACGAAAGCAACGGGAAGCATGTCATGAGTATCGAACCGTAGATCTCCTGAATGCAATCTAAACATACTACGTGTAGTTTTTTAAGTTTCTTGGAGTGGGGTGAGACTGAGTCCACTTGGTACATCAGCCACTGATTGGCCTATTGTGCCAACCCCGGGTGTTAGATGATGAAAGTGGAGCAGCAGGTACAATGAGAATTGGAAGGGAAACCGAAGTCCTCGAAGTAAACCTGCCCCAGTGCCACATTGTTCACCACAAATCCCACATGACCTGAACTGGGCTCGAACCAGGGCTGCCGAGGTGAGAAGCCGGCGACAAACCGCCTTTACTCGATGCAGTAGCTTTCGATACTTAGCAAGAAAATATATTCTTAACAAGACTCCAGTGCCCCCCGGAAAATTCTAATTGCAGACATTTCAGAAACGCCGGTTAAGATACGGGCAGTATATTTTCACGCTTTTAATATGGTCGGGAAATATTTCAAAGACGGTTTCTATTGTTCTTACGGATGACGTATGTTTCAAGCATGACGCGTAACCAATAGCAATTAATGTGCTGGAGTCGCATTAGAACTAACATCTGCTCTTCTTTGATCCACAGGCTTGCTATGAGCCATGGTTCCAGCTGCAAAGAAGAACCTCAGACGCACCGACGTTCAGTTGCATTCCAACGTCTTTCACTGCCGCATTTACATCACAGAGAGAGAACAATAGTGTTAATCGCGAGCCTCGTAGAGAAAGCGCTTCGTTACTCCAGACAGCTACCACTCACCTCTGAACCTTCTCATAGAAAAAGAAGCAGTGACTATCAACAGTGATGTCCATATCTGCTTATAGTAAGAGAGGTACAGGTATCCCTGTAACAGGACGTGGAGATCCAGAGGGTTGTGAGACGTAGAGGTTCCTACATTTTCTAGACAATAGGCTCACAGATGGTGGTGAGGTTGTCAGCCTTAAGCGCCGGCCGCCCTTTACCCCCAGGAAGATTCCTGTTACTCATTTATGTTAGACGCTGAGTCGACCCCAGGGCCACAGCGCGGCTTGAAGGATTACTTCAATGCAAGAATGTAATGATATCAACGGGAACAGAGTGTGTGAAGCAGTAACTAACTTTCTTGCTGATGTCAATATGGTGTCTTGAATATTTTGCCTCTAAATGTTGAATATTTTTAACGGTAAACAGAGTACAAGTTGCACGCGAACAGAAGTAACTGAACACGGTTCAATGAACCCAGGTACAAAACACCGCAGTTTTGAACTCAACGTCGTGAAAAACAAGAGTTAAAATAGTACATGACTGTATTTGAAACAAAGTGTTCTCTATGTGTACGTGTGTTTCGGGAGTGTTATGCTCTTCTCGTCAGAATAGGAGATCAGGCCCGGTCTCACACTGCAATAAAGTGTGTGAACAGTGTGTTCAGTAAAACAAAGGGAGTGGTGTTGCCTGAAATTGTGAAGTGAGTATCAAATGTGGAAAGTTTATCGTGCCTTGATATCCATTACTGCGTGGAGAAGAGGACCTAAACACAGCAACAATGGTAAGAGATCACATCACAAAAGATTTACTAGGAATAAAAGCTTCTTTTTTTTTTTTATTGCTAGTGGGGTGAGACTACGTCCCTTGTACTGCGGCCACTTCTGGCCTATTGCACCAGCCCCAGATGATAGGTGAGGGTGATTGTGGAGCAATTGGTGGAATGAAGATTGACAGGGGAAACCGAAGTACTCGGAGAAAACCTGCCCCAGCGCCACTTTGTCCACCACAAATCCCACTTAACCAGACCCTGGATCGAACCCGGGCCGCCGCGGTGGGAAGCCAGCGACTAACAGCTTGAGCTATGGCGCGGCCCTAATAAAATCATAGTAGTATGCATCCTGCTGTGCGTCATAAGGAAAGCACATAAAAGTGTGTACAAAAGTACGCAGCCTACATACCAATATTCTGTATTTAAAACAAAGTAGACACACAAAGTCTGATACGATATTGTCTACTTTGTGTTAAATACAGAATATTGTTGTGTATGCTGCATACTTTTGTATACATTTTATATACCTTGCAGGAATATAAGCTTAGACACACTGTACATAAACTCTTAATTAATCTGTGGAGACTGTAGCTGGAGATAGGAAACGATAGCCATCACTGAATTTTACAAAATGGCCGTCGATGTTTACTTTGTGCCTACAAGCGAAGTCGATCATTCATCGACTGCAACAGTAGGTCAAGTTTAATGGTGAACTAGACAATGGTCATTATGCTGCTCCTATAACAACTGAAGAGCATAAGAGGTTAGGAATTTTTGGCGCATTGTTTCTGTTGGCAACATTTTCCGAAAACATTTCCTCTAGATAGAAGCAAGGATAAGTGCATACTTTTATTCCAAATACATTAATGTGTATGTATAAATGTATCTGTCCTTCCCAAACTTCTCTAACTGTCGAGTATCGGTGATTGTCGTGAAATCTGTATTTAAAAGTTTTCCTGTAACAACGGGCATAAGTCCAGAACATTTGCCACACATGCGTGGCCACTGTCCGCGTCTGCACACTCGAGTGTCGCCACCAGATGGTGCTTGATGACGTCAGAGACAACCTGCTAATGACACTACAAATACGCAGAATAAACAAACGCGGTAGCTGACGAAAAAATTGCAGGTTGGGCGCGGGGTTAAGCAACTCATCACATGCATCTTCAAGAGCTCTCTGTTACAAACAACAGGATGTTGGAAGAAGCGATCATGGTCTAATCAACATACTATCCTAGCATTTGACGGGAGGGACTGAAGAAAACCACGAAATTCCTCAGTCAGAATAGCCGGTGTCTGTGCCGAGATTCGAACCGAACGCCTGCAGAATACAAGTCTAGCGCGTTACCGTCATTGATAAGCTTCTCAAGATGCAGTTTGCTTCGTGGTATTAGTTAGTTAGTTAGTTCGTTCGTAAAGTGCTTAACTGTGAGGGACCGTAACGCAGAGGCTAGTAGCCCCGCTTCTAGGGTCATCGTGCCCCAGGACTTCGAAAGGGTACAGCCAAATCCTGGGCCCCTTTGGGGAAGGCCGCCAGAAAATTTGACCCCAAACTTATATTTACGCCGTTTAATATTATTTTTAGTCAACTTTCCTTATTCTGGGGGAAAAAAATAAAAGCAGGTTTATGACATGATCTTGCTCTCTGTGTGTCTGCATGTGTATCCCCCTCTTGTTGCTAGGCAACGGCTATGTAAAGACGTTCCCGCTGCAAGGAATACACAAGCAACAATATTAGGCGCATCGTCTTCTAGTCACTCCGCGTAGTATCAAAGGAAAATAGGCGATTAATTCTTTCCAGAACTTCTTGTACTTTTAGCCTATTTTCCTTATCTGGAAATAATAAAAGGAGGCTTATGAGATAACTCTGCTGTCTGTGTGTCCCTTCACCTCGATAGTGGAGACAGAAGCGATGGCCGTTTCGATAAACATATTGCTCCGGCAATTAATACAACCGTAACGATACAAGTTGGACCCGGTGTTTTCTTTGCGGTCCGTGTTGTACGAAATAATATGCAGTGAAAGAGAAGTACTCGATATGTTCTTCCTAGAACTTCTTGTTAGTGATCGTCCTGAACTATTTAGGATAGAAGAAAACACCGTATTTTTTGTTATTAATATTTATTATATTTTCTTTATTTTTCAATTCCCCAGTTGATCAAAAAAAAAGTCTGGGGAAGCCAACATGCTTCTGCTTGTAGAGTCCAACTATAAGAAACACAATAAACGTGACAAATAAAAACACGACGTTTCGGAAACAGATCCAGTTTCCGAAACGTCGTGTTTTGATTTATCTTAAAAAAAAACCAGGACGATGGATAAAGTCCAAAAACCCAACATATCTGTGTGTTATACACCATCGTCAGAATCCTATAGTAACTACAATAAACGTGGCTGGACCAGAGCGCGCAGAACTTGATAGCCATTGGTTCTGCACTCACCGGAAACATTGTCGGGCGTTTGGAACCGCGCACGATTGCAAGAACACGTGACGGCAACGTGCAAGCACCACTGCAACTTATGTCGTCAGTAGCAGCGAAGTGAATACAGTCAAGGTGAGCCGTGACGTATCAACTACACACACTGCTGCTACAAATATATATGTATGTTTACAGTAGAAAATAGATTATATCACGACTATTATACCACGATTATAAACAAGACAAAAATAATACACTACTTTCCATAAACATTATACGTATGTGCATAAACCAAAGTTATGTCCAAACGTTTGTCTGTCCGCCATTATATATATATATATGTTCTTTACTGGCTCTACAACTCTGTGCGGACATGAGCCCCTCCGCGGTATCATAACAGTAAATTTTATCGGGGTGTTGTCATTAGCCTCACGCCTGAAGAATCAGCAGCTAAACTTTGTTATAGCCCTAACACGGCTTACGCTCCCGCCAGCATAGCTCTGAGTCTTTGGGGCATGCAAGCATCCTCACCACAATACTGCGGTTACTATGTACGATACGGCTCCAAAATGTTCTTAGACAAAAATTATTTAGAGAACACTTTTTAAAATTTGTTGGCTGAATTTAATATCTGGTTAATATTGATACAGCAATTTTTTTACTTCGTATGAAGGGTAAGTATATGTTTATTTGTATTCGATTAGACCCACACACAGAATGACAAATGACTCATCCGTGTGTCGTATTTGAGGTTCTCACCCCAGTGAGAGTGCTACTTCTTGGGTCCGGTAGAAGTTCACCCACATTTCAGAGGAATGACTATGTTCAAGTCCCGGCCGTTTTAACCCAGAAAAATAGTGGCATGTATGTATGTGTCTATGTATGTACTCATATGTATGTATATATGTATGTATGTGTGTATGTGTGTATGTATGTGTGTATGTAAGAACATTGAAACAGAGTCGGCAAACTGCAGTGGATATATGGTAAACCCTAAAACACTGTGAATTATGAAATACACGTGTAACGCTTTCTATAGGAATAGCTGAGCCGGGCAGGAGGGCTGGAGTTCGATTTCCAGCGCGGTCAAAAGATGTTTCCCTGTTTCACAACGTTCAGAGAGGTTCGGGGACCCACCAAGCCTCCTAACCGATATGCACCAGGGATAGAGCGGCCGAGGCGTGAAACTGGCCACCAACCTCCATCTAGTGCCGAGGTCAAGAATGGTGAAGCTATACTTTTACTACCACATCCGCCTTCATGCCGTGTTACTTAATTCATTGATAACCTTGCTGTCAGTATGTGTAACCATGTGTCGTTGCTAGGCAATGGCACAGTGACCACGTCCCCGCGGCAAGGGATTGTTGGATGCGTCCTTCTCTATCCAATCCTTATCCAATCAGGAGAAAGAAGTCGATGAGATCTTCCCAGAACTACCTGTTTACCTTTTCACTCACTCATGGAGCTGAGGCCTACTTGAGAAGCCGCCAATTGTTCATCTACTCAAGAATTTCCCAACATTTTACTGAACAAGAAGGTTCATAACCATGTCCACAAAAGCCCTCCGCTAGTCTGTATCCTTGACCACAAACAAACAAAAACAACAAACTCCGTGATTTCAGTCTGTAAGCGAACTATACCGACCGAGCGACCGCCGATTGTCGGCGAAGTTAGTGCCAAATTTTGTGGATAGAGGGTGTCGCAACGAATCCCCACGGCCGTTAATTTCGGTTTTCTAGACCGGAGCCACCATTTCCTTGAAATGGCTCCTCAATTATCCTCACGAGGCTGAGTGGACCCCGTTCTAGACCCACTACTTCTCAGAAAAAATTTGGTAGCGCCGGGAATCGAACACGGACCTCTGGATCCTGAGCCACATCAATCCAATCCATACCATCCCATTCTATCAGTCTAGGAACAATTTTAACATTGTCCACCCATTTACGTCTTGGTCTTACGAGTGGCCTTTTTTTCCAGCTGGCTTACCCACCAATATCCTACATTCTACATGCCCTGCCCACCTCATCCTCCTTGACTTGATCATTCTAATTATACATGGAAAAGAGTACAAGTTATGAAGCTCCTCATTATGCAGTTTTCTCCACCCTCCTGTCACTTCATCTCTCTTCGGTCCAAATATTCTCCTCAACATCCTGTTCTCAAACACCCTCCATGTTCCTCCTTTAATGCCAGAGACCACAATTCACACCCATACATTGAAAAAAAAAAGTAAAGGTATCCCTGCAACAGGCCGTGGAGGCCCATAGGGTTGTGAGATGTTAAGGTACCCGCATTTTCTTGACAATCGGCTCATAGATGGCGGCAAGGTTGTCAGCCCTACGCGCCGGCCGCCCTTTACCCCCAAGAATATTCCTGGTACTCATTTCTGTTAGAGGCTGAGTCGACCCCAGGGCCACAGTGCGGCTCAAAGGATTAGGTCAATTGAAAAAATCCAATGACCTCATCGGGACTTGAACCCGCGACCTTCCGGCTTGTAGCATAGTGCCCAAACCAACTACGCTACCGCGTACCTCCCCCCAACCCATACCGAACCACAGACAAAATTATAGTTTTATATATTCTAATTTTTATGTTTTTGGACAACAGACGAGAAGACAAAAGGTTCTGGTCTGAATGGTAGCAAGCATTATCCCAGTTTAATCTCGTATTGATTTCTTTCTGAATCAGGTTTCGATTTGTTATAGTCGTTCCAAAATATATGAACTGTGCCACATTTTCAAAACATCTGTTTCCTGTCTTTATCTCATGATTTTGCTCTGCATTTTGGTGAGGAGACAGCAACATATACTTAGTTTTCTGTGTTTACTTCTAGACCAACCTCTTTACTTGCTTCAATTAAAGTTTGTGTGTTTTTCTTTATGGTATCTACATTATCACCCAGTAGATTCACATCATCAGCACAGACCAACGGCTGATGTGTCCCATTTAATTTCAGTCCCTCCTGGTTTCCCTGGACCTTCCTGATGGCATATTCTAAAGCGAAGTTGTAAAGGAGTGGCGATAAAGCATGATGATCCCCAATAATTTCATCTACGTGTATGTATGGACTCAACCTTGAGAGAAGAATATTGGAAAAAATCTGTATGAAGTTGACAGCAATGATATCCCCTGATAATTAATAGAGTCAGTTTTATTACCCTTCTTGTGAACTGGTACAATAATAGACTCCTTCCACTGATGAGGAAATTTTTCCTTATCCCAAATAAAATTAATTAGCTTATGAACATCCTATCTTCGATCCCGGGTCGGGTCAAGTGGGATTTGTGGTGGACAAAGTGGCTCTGGGGCAGGTTTCCTCCGAGTACTTCGGTTTCCCCTGCCAATCTTCATTCCACCAATTGCTCCACAATCACCCTCACCTATCATCTGGGGCTGGTACAATAGGCCAGAAGTGGCCGCAGTACAAGGGACTTAGTCCCGCCCCACTAGCAATAAAAAAATCCTATCACTAATGAACTCTATCCTCTTAACTGCTGATACGATTCACTTATGTACGAAAAAACCTGTACCTAATTCATGATTTTCATTCCCCTTTCCATAGGAAATGGTATAGTCTCCTGCTGGTGCGATGCCACCTCCGTCCCATCTGACCTCCTGTAATCCCGCTAAATCTAACTTATAATTTAAGATTTCTTCTGCCACTGCCCTGAGAGAACCTGCCCTATACAAACTTCGAACATTCCAAGTGCCAATTCTCATATCAATTTTCATTATCTTAGGTCGTTTATCCATGGAATCCGTCCAGGTCCGAGGGTCCTTGAGAACTTTCGTAATACGGTTATTTTTTACGGTGAGGAGTTGTTAGCCCCACGCCCAACCCCCAAGCTGGAGGACCACCCCTTGTCGGCTGTCCGCGACTACTTATTCAATATATTCACAGATACCCTCCATACCTGGGGGGGGGCACGCGGTAGCGTAGTTGGTTGAGGGGCTATGCTACAAGCCGGAAGGTCGCGGGTTCAAGTCCCGATGAGGTCATCGGATTGTTTTCAGTTGACCTAATCCTTCCAGCCGCACTAGGCCCTGAGGTTTACTCAGCCTCTAACAGAAATGAGCACGAGGAATTAATTAAATATTTTTCCTGGGGAGTAAAGCGCGGCCGGCGCGTAAGGCTGACAACTTTACAGCCATCTTTCAGCTGACTGTCTAGATCAGCGTTGGCCAACCTAATACATTTCGAGGGCCAAATTTAGTTTATAGAACACCATCAGGGGCCAGACACAGTGTTTCTTTCATAAGAGTGGGGAGTATTGCCCCCCAAACTGAATCAGTCACAACCCGTGTAAAAACAAGTGCATTTAAACCTATGTATTTAAATTTTACGTTGCACCAATAATATTAAGTCGATATTGAAAATTTCACCAATCGATTTTATTGCCTTCTATCACTTCTACCCCCAGAGCATTTTTTCTTAAAGAAACACTGGCCAGATCATGCCTTATGTTTAGTTTTATATATGCCGGGG